>NC_072767.1:26919372-27179956 GCF_022539595.1 Amphiprion ocellaris | reverse complement strand
GTGAAAAACACTCCAGAAAGGTTTTCTTTGAAAAAAAAATCATCATGAATTTTGGCGCAAAAAAAACGCCTTACTATACTATGTCGAAAAAAAATGCGATTTTTCAAACATGTTGTAAAAACGTGCCATATGATGAAATAATGTAAAGGAGGCTGTGAAAAACACTCCAGAAAGGTTTTCTTTGAAAAAAAAATCATCATGAATTTTGGCGTAAAAAAAACGCCTTACTATACTATGTCGAAAAAAAATGCAATTTTTCAAACATGTTGTAAAAACGTGCCATATGATGAAATAATGTAAAGGAGGGCATGAAAAACACTCCAGAAAGGTTTTCTTTGAAAAAAAAAATCATCATGAATTTTGGTGTAAAAAAAACGCCTTACTATACTATGTCGAAAAAAAAATGTGATTTTTCAACATGTTGTAAAAACATGCCATATGATGAAATAATGTAAAGGAGGCCGTGAAAAACACTCCAGAAAGGTTTTCTTTGAAAAAAAAATCATCATGAATTTTGGCGCAAAAAAACGCCATAGTATACTATGTCGAAAAAAAAATGTGATTTTTCAACATGTTGTAAAAACGTGCCATATGATGAAATAATGTAAAGGAGGCTGTGAAAAACACTCCAGAAAGGTTTTCTTTGAAAAAAAAAATCATCATGAATTTTGGCGTAAAAAAAACGCCTTACTATACTATGTCGAAAAAAAATGCGATTTTTCAAACATGTTGTAAAAACGTGCCATATGATGAAATAATGTAAAGGAGGCTGTGAAAAACACTCCAGAAAGGTTTTCTTTGAAAAAAAAAATCATCATGAATTTTGGCGTAAAAAAAACGCCTTACTATACTATGTCGAAAAAAAATGCAATTTTTCAAACATGTTGTAAAAACGTGCCATATGATGAAATAATGTAAAGGAGGGCATGAAAAACACTCCAGAAAGGTTTTCTTTGAAAAAAAAAATCATCATGAATTTTGGCGTAAAAAAAACGCCTTACTATACTATGTCGAAAAAAAATGGGATTTTTCAAACATGTTGTAAAAACGTGCCATATGATGAAATAATGTAAAGGAGGCCGTGAAAAACACTATGGTAAGGTTTTCTTTGAAAAAGAAATCCGGCTTTCTATGATGTTTTTAGAGCGACATGCTATCCCATGACGTTTTTAGAGCGACATGCTATAACTATGACGTTTCTTGGGCGACATGCTATATTATGATGTTCTTTGGACGACATGCTATACTATGAGGTTTTTAGATCGACATGCTATATGATGACGTTTTTTGGACGACATGCTATAGTATGACGTTTTTAGAGCGACATGCTATACTGTGACGTTTCAAGAGCGACATGCTACACGATGATGTTTTTTGGACGACATGCTATACTCTGACGTTTTTAGAGCGACATGCTATACTATGACGCTTCAAGAGCGACATGCTATACGATGACATTTTTTTTGACGACATGCTATACTATGACGTTTTTTGGGTGACATGCTAAACTACGACGTTTTCAGAGCGACATGCTATACTATGACGTTTTTAGAGCGACATGCTATACTGTGACGTGTTTTGGACGACATGCTATACCATGACGTTTTTTAGGCGACATGCCGTACTATTACATTTTTAGAGTGACATGCTATACTGTGATGTTTTAAGAGCGACATGCGAGACTATGATGTTCTTTGGACGACATGCTAAACTATGACGTTTTTTGAGCCACATGCTATACCATGACGTTTTTTGGGCGACATGCTAAATTATGAAGTTTTTAGAGCGACATGCTAAACTATGACGTTTTTAGAGCGACATGCTATACTATGACATTTTTAGAGCGACATGCTATACTATCACATTTCAAGAGCGACATGCTATGCTGTGACGTTTTTGGACCAAAGGCTATCCAATGACATTTTTAGAGCGACATGCTATACAATGACGTTTTTTGAGCGACATGCTAAATTATGAAGTTTTTAGAGCAATATGCTATACTATTAAGTTTTTAGAGCAATATGCTATACTACTAAGTTTTTAGAGCGACATGCTATACTATCACATTTCAAGAGCGACATGCTATGCTGTGACGTTTTTGGACCAAAGGCTATCCAATGACATTTTTAGAGCGACATGCTATACAATGACGTTTTTTGAGCGACATGCTATACTATGACGTTTTTAGAGTGACATGCTATACTATGACATTTTTTGAGCGACATGCTATAGTATGACGTTTTTAGACCAAAGGCTATACTATGACGTTTTTTGGGTGACATGCTATACTATGACGTTTCAAGAGCGACATGCTATAATATAATGTTTTTAGAGCGACACGCTATACCATGACGTTTTTTGGACCAAAGGATATACTATGTTTTTAGAGCGACATGCTATACCATGATGTTTTTTGGACGACATGCTATACTTTGACGTTTTTTGGGTGGCATGCTATACTGGGACCTTTTTAGAGCGACATGCTGTACTATGACGTTTTCAGAGTGACATGCTATACTATGACGTTTGTTGGGCGACACTCTATACTATAGGCTTTTTAAATTGACATATTACTCTGAGTTATTTTTGTTTTAGTTTGTTTTTTTTGTTTTTTAGCAACATATAAGAATTTGAACAGTTTTAAAAATTACTATACTTTTACTTGTGCAATGAAATATTATTTTATGGCATTTTTGAGACGACATGGACTCTGATGTTTTCTTGAAAAATATACCATTTTGACAATATACTGCACTATGACATTTTTTGAACCACATATCATACATGACAATTTTAGGCAACATCCTATCATTTTGCACTTTTTGAACCACATAATAATCAGTTGTTTTTTTTTGGCCGACATGCTATACTATGAACTACAGGCCATACTATGTTATTCTTGAAAAGTATACTATACTTTGACATTTTCTGAACTACATCCTATACTATGGCGTTATACACAGAGTGCTTTGGTTACGTGTTGATTTATAATCTAGATTTTTTTTCTGTTTTGTTTTTTGACGGGATTATCACAGAGCTGACCTTGAACACCGTTGACACCCACCTGAGGGAGACGCTGTCTAAGATCTCAAGGCTGCTTGGTCGTGGTCTTTCTGGTCCTGCTCCAGAACGCCTTCATCAACTACGTCTTCTTTTGAAGAGGCCCTCAGATGCTGCAATCTCTGACCTTAAGGAGGAACTGCTACTTTCACTCTGTAACGAGACGGCCCAGCTCCTGGCGGCTTTGAGTGAAAGTTTAACACCCATCAAAACGGAACTACAGACAGTTAAATCTGAGCTGTCGGTCAGTATTTCAAAAACCAAGTCCGACCCGGCTGCCCTAAAGCACGCTGTGGGTGAAACAGAAACTTCATTCTCCACATCACCAACGACATCGTCACACTCCAAAGCAGAGCACCTGTCTGCTGAACTTTTAAAAGTGGACTATAAATGTGAAGAATGTGAGCAGCAGCAGACTGTGAGCAGCGGAACAGATGTGATCAGAAAGAAGTCATTTTCTTTTTTCTTTTCTTTCTGGTTGACTTGATGCTGTCAGATGCAGATGTTGGAGCTGATTCTGATCTTTCAGGATAGAAAAAGCTGCTTTTCCTTCACAGACTTTTCAGGAAATTATTCTCTCAGGTTTTCTCTGCTATTTATATTTTTATTATGTGTGATTATTTCATTATTTCTTTATTGTAAAAATAAAGTTTGAGGCATAAAGACTCATTTAGTTATTTTAATCCTGAAATCTTTGATGTAGCAGAACTAAACTTCCATTTTCCTTCTTGAACTTCTGATACTAGAACTAAACGTATCTTCAACCCGGATCATCTGCTTTTAATGAATCAGCAGCAACATCACAACAACAAATGAGACAATTTTCAACAAATTAATGAAACTGATGTCATTTAAAACTATCAGAGTCTGTTTTAGTGTCAAATTAAAGCTGATTACTGACAACTAGAACATAACGTTACTGTTTTAATCACATTTAAGTTTCCTGAATGTTACATTAATGTCAACCAACTACAGTTTTATGAACTTAATGAACCACATTACAGGAACACAACACACTTCAGCTGTTTACATGAAACTCAACACAAACATCGTTAGCTTAATGCTGCGTTAGCTTTAATCAGGTTACAACTGAATAGTTAGCTCGGTTAGCATCGCTAACATTAAAGCTAATATTTACTATTCTAACTTTCTTCTCTGGTCAACACACACTGAAACAAACTCCACCAACATCTGGAGTGCATGGCACACATTATATCTGACACTAAAGCTGCATATAAAGTGCATTAAAAGCGGCACCGATACGAAAATAAACATTTACTTACCGAACTATCAGAGTCCTTTCAGTGTCTGCTGGTAGAATCAGCCGAAGGTAGAAAACTCGTTAAAACATGTCAACGGGCAGGAAAACTGTCTGTGGAAAATGTTCTGCTGCTCCACCGATAAATAAACCAACAGTTATTATATCAGAATTAATCCAAACGAGGAGAGCAGAGTCTCTGCTGCCTCCTCCATAGGACCTGTCAATCATTCCAGACCGGACTGTCAATCAAGTAGTCCCGCCCCCTGGCTTTGCAAACGCTCTATAAAAAAAATCAATATTGATTTATTTTAAGATCGGCCACCTGATCTCTCATTTTGACCATGAAAACTCACGAAAAAAAATTATGTACAGTCTATGCACTGTACTCTGTTTGGCTCCACACTTGCTGATGACCACTTCCTGTCTCAGAAAATGAAAAAACGGACCTTTTTTCGTTTCTGTCTCTTGCTGATTTTACTTTCTTGTTATTCTAAATATAAAACGAAAATCAAAGTATTTTCAAAAAAAAAAAAAATCATATATCAATTTTTATCATGAAAAGGAAAAACGCCTTGTATTTCAATTTTATTTTTTTTTATTTTAAAACGAAAATCAAATAACCACTCGTTTTTTGTTTTTCAATACCCGTTTCAGAACGGAAAATCCAATTACCAGGTCCGTACACGGACCGCCGCTAATCAGGCTCCAGTGTTATTTCATAAGGCGAAAGTAACAGCCTTCCAGGACTATTCCATGATTTTTGGTAGCATGAGGAACCGACCACCGGAGAACACCACTGCATTTTTACACCTTTCAACTGGCCCAACCTAATGTAGTGACTTATTTAACGTTTATTGCATGTTTTCTTAGAATTGGCTTTAAACTAACTGACACCAAATTAAAGGAGTCATTGGTGTAGCTGCATTTTGTTTACATGGATATCATCAGATGTTTTAATTTGTCCAACTCCATGGTGACACTGAGAGCTTAGTGCAGTGCAGCTTGAAACAATGGAATCGGATAAAGAAAACCTTTTCATCAATTTGCCAACAAAGGCACAGAATTTTTAAAATTGACTACAAATACAAAATACAGTATTTGTAGTTTGTCTAACTGGATGTGTTTCCTCAACACCCAAATATATCTACAGTCTACAGTGATGTAATGTTTTTTTTTCTTGCCCCAAAAATGACTATTTGATTGTTAAAAGTGTCTACGAGTAATTTCCTCTCAGCCAGTTACTCAAGTAATACTCGACTACTCGACAGATTTGTTTTTTAGATGATTGCTTCTCGGTCAGTGACTAAAATTGGTTGAACAGGAAGTTGTACGCTAAAATTTGAGAAAGAGACATCAGAATGTCTTCTTCTGATTGTGATACTTATCTCTAAGATCTTTCTGGACCTGTAACATTACCACCCACATTTACTGTTTCCCGCTGTGAGTAACTCCTACGTTTCATTTGTGTCCAGCAGGAGCTCACTGAGAAATCGATTGCACTCGGTCTGTTTGCTTTGACTGAACTTCATTTAGTCCCCCGTGTAGTGTGTAAACACCACAGTCTGAGAATTATTATCAGCCCAATTCTTTATGAAAACAACCTGAGTTTGTTTGGCCGCTTCCCTTTAAGACTCCGCCCTGATGGGATGTTTCGGGCCGGTGCTGGACCAGGGCCCCTAGTTCCTGGCAGGAACCATACATGTTTATAGAGATGTTGTTTGGCTGTTTCCAGGACCTGAGCATGCTGTGAGCCAATCAGAGGGGGCATCAATGGGTGTGCTCTGTGGGGGGCGGGGCTTGAGCTTGCCAGCTGTGTGCCAGCAGCTGGCAGGAGGTCAGGAAAGAATGAGAGCTGCTGCTGCTGAGTGAGGCATACTTTGACTTTATGTCTGACTCTCTCCTTCTTTACTCTGTTTCTCTTTTGTTTCATTCCTTGGCCTGAAACTTGTTTTCAGTGTGAGAGTTCATCCAGGTTCATCGCTGTGAGGCCGGGAAACAGAAACAGAAAGTCTCAGTGTTACACACACACACACACACACACACACACACACACACACACACACACACACACACACACACACACACACACACACACACACACACACACACACACACAAGCTTTACACATAAACGAAACTTTCCATGTGAGCTCTGTGTGTGTTTCTCTCTAATGTTGTGACTTTCCTGGTGATCACTATGTCCTCTCTGGGCTTCGTAACACCAACATGTAGGGGAGGAGGAGGGTGAGGTTTGGGGTGGGGTGGTGTATAAGGGAGGAGCGGGTGAGTTTGCCGTCCTCCTGTCACCCTGTGAGGGAGCCCCTCCTCTGCCTCGCTGCCTCCCTGCCCAGCCTGAAGGGAAACTCCAGCTCACTTCAACCTGAGAGACTCACCAACAGCAGCTGCTCGCTCCACAGCTCCTCATCCTCATTTTTATCAACACCATCCTCCTTCTTCCTCAGGTGTCCCTTCATGGCGGCCTCCCCCAAGTCCTCCCAAACAGCAAAGAACTTGCTGATTGGTGTGCTGACACTTTGGTCCATCATCTCGCTAATTGTCATTGTGGTGTGGGCGACGTCTCCGGACCTGAAGGGCTCGGCCCAGTGCCGCGCCGAGCTGCAGGAGGCGACGGAGAAGCTGGAGGGAGCCAAGGTGGTGTTCAACAAGAACAAGGTGGCTCTGGAGGAGATGGTGGAGGAGGAGAGGGAGAAGTATGCCCGTCAGCAAGCTGAGATCCTGGTGCTGCTGGGACACCTCAACACCACCAACGCTACACTGGAGGAGTGTCGGCAGGAAAACGTGAGTTACAGATTTATTTGAATTACACACAGTAAAAAAATATTCAGCATTTACTTCACTGTCAGACATTCAAACTGGGGTGGGGGGACAAGTTTGCTTTTTTTTAGGAATGTTCCAGAAGTGAGCCAGTATCTCATGACAACACAGGATAAAAGATTAAATAGATTAAATTTAGATTTACTGGCAGATTTTAGATGTTTTCAGAAAAATAAGTCCTGAAGGTCAGACTAATTTGTGTGTATTTTTCCCAAGAGAAGAAAATCTCAGCTGAGGCTGTTTGCATTCCTGTTTATAGATTTTGCAAGTTTTTCCTTCCTAAAAACTGCACACATAGACACACTCACACTCACTCACACACACACACACACACACACACACACACACACACACACACACACACACACACACACACACACACACACACACACACACACACACACACACACACACACACACACCACACACACACACACACACACACACACACACACACACACACGCAGTCATGCCACTGGAGTTGAGAAATGTGTCTGGAATTATGAAATTCACATGAATATTTTTCAGTGTTCAGTGCATTTCATGGTGTAACAGAGGTCTGTAAAATCACTCATATTACAGTCATAATTACGTAACTGTGTTCAAAAAGACAAAAAAGAAACAGTTTAATTTGATAACATAGGGCTCTAAACTAACTTTTCCCACCAGTGGCACTGCTGAAAACTCAGGAGCACCACTTAAATCAACAGGCAACACAAAATATTAATATTTTTTCTATCTCAACTGTATTACTCATAAGTTTATAAACTCATGAAACAAAGTAGTGCTTTAAGACTATATTTGAACTACAATGGAGTCAGGGGAAGCTGGGCTCCCCTTAATAAGACACGAGAGCCTCTGAAAACATGATTTGGGAATTTTTACCATTCACTGCAATTTTTCTGAATCTTCATTATCATGGATTATGTGTCAAATGAGGCTGTTATTGATGTGAGACTCATGCATGAGAGTGATTAGTTACTAATCCTTAACATCAAAAGGATAACAGCATGCATGCTGTTTTTGACATCATACTCAAAGCATGGTGGTCCAATATACTTTAACTCAATGACCAGGTGTGCCCAGTGTTACCATGGAAACACAGATCTGAGTTCAGAGTTAGCCTGTGGTTAGTGGTGGCTAACTTTATGGGCCCAAAATAAGTCAGTCTTTGTTTTTGGATAATTGTGCTGACGAGCATCAGAGTGATCTTAAAAAACATTTTATACTGGCCTGTCGCTACTGACCAGTTTAACATTCCTTTGTGAAACTGGTCTCACATTTACACCTCATCAAGTCAACCCTGCAAACTGAAAAATATAGTAAACATCACACAGATCAAAGTGTTCTGCTGCAGCTGTGACAGCAGCACGAGGAAAAAAGCTTTCCATCAACGACCTTTTAGGATCAATCCATTGTTTTTGGCAGTAGGAGGAACAGACTACCTGTGAACACCCCATTTTCATAGCTTTGAACTGGCCTAATCTGATGGACACATCAAGGTCTAAGTTATTTAATGTTTGCTGAATGTTTAGTCGTTGGCTGTATTTTGTTCAAACATTCTTTAAAAATTGAGTGTAATCTCGACAAACAAACGACATGGCAGACAATCTACAAATGGTAGGCTAACTTGTCTGCATCATTTTCCTCAGTAGTTGTCGTGCTGGGATCAGTAGATGATGTAGTTCTGTTTTCAAAAATCATATAAAAATGGGAAGGTATGTACTGATCAGTGCTGGTCTTATCATTTCACTATAGAACAATGAGGTTCAAATGATTAAATATGCCGCCAACAGTAGCTTTTAATATTAAGTTTGAATTCATTTAAGTTAATAAGGCTAGCAGGTGGCGTACACTCAGATAACCCTGATTGTTTTTTTCTTTGTGACTCATCATTTGACTTAAGAATATGTCCGATTTCAGTCCACCAAGTTTTTCATTGGTTGAATACAGCCTTTAAAAACAAAATGTGACTTACAAGATGACAAACAGCTGTAGGTGTGAAAGTCAGACATAGCATCAACTGCTGAGGATTGAATGCATGCTACTACAAGTGGCTCTTTACTGAGCTTTGCTGCTGATGTTAGACGTCTGAGTGCACAAACGTTTGTCTTTCTGTTTACTGCTTTTTAAATGTTGGAAAAACTAATGCTACAAATAACTATTTCCAGTGCTCAGTAATCTGTTCATTATTTCCTCAGTTAATTGATTAGTTGTTTAGTCTATAAAATGTCGCAAACATGGTAAGGAATGCTGATCAAAGATCAAGACTAATTTTTATTTCTTTGCCTTAAAATTTCTTGTTTTTGTTTTCAGAATTCAAGACTTAGAACTAGGAGCAGCTCTGAACATAAAATGATGAGCTGAATGAACCGCTGACAGTTACAGGCACATCAGCAGACTTCCCAGCATGCACTGTTAAATTTCAAACTCACGTCCAAACGGAGCATAAATGACTCTTTAACACTGATGGTTTGACTCAAATTACAAACTTAATACTAATCTGATGCTGAAAATAGAAACTTTTTCTATTTATCAGGCAAATTCTAACCAAAGCAGCCACACCCATCTCACCAAAACACTAACAGCTTCCATCTGTCCTCAGAAAAAAACTTAGTCATGTCAATAAATAACTTGCAGAAAGAGACACTGGACAGAGGCCAGGATTTTAAAAGTTTCATCCTCAGACTGAGAGAAAGATCCAGAGTGGAGCTGCTGAGCTGCAAGCTCTGTTTTCAGCACCTCAGTGTTTGTGTTGCGTGGATTTCTCTGAGTGTTAATGAGCTCTGATTTGAACAGAGCAGGACTCTTCTCTGCACTGACCTCCTCCCTCCTCTCCCACCGACTGTTTCCATTTCGGGAGACGCTATTTTCCCGCCTGTACAAAGACTCTGAGTAGATGCTCCCTCCCAGCAGGCCGAGTGTTTCAACTGTAAGGAGATGTTGAGCACTTTAAGTCCTCCCAACATTTCCAACTTTACATTCTGAGAGTAGTTGGTTGGAAAAAGTGAGTGTTTGCCTTCACTCTCTCTCCCTCCTCCTGTGGTTCATCCTGAGTCACTCCTCCTTTTCCTCGCCTTCACCTCTGCCCCAGCCCTCCCTCCCGCTCTGCTTCCTTACTTTTTCCTCCCCTCATGACGACTCATCCAGTAAAAATCTCAGCATTCATGTGCTGCAGGAAATCCTTGGCCTCATCACTATGGATTTAGTTTTTATTTATAGTAACAGTAAATGTGCAAAGACAAAAAGCATTTCTTAGAAGTATCCCGTTTTCCTACTAGCAGAGATTTAACAAGCTGCTGGTTAGCTTCCACCACAATACCCAGAATTCACTGTGAACACTGGACTCTGCCATCGGTGAGAAACGAATGCTCATTCTCAGACTGTGTTTGAGTCACCAATCAAGTGGTGTCCCAGTTCCATATTTAGATATGAACACTACAAGTGACCTTTCAGTCAGCAGGACTAGAACAATCTGATGTCAGCAGTTGTTTGGCCCTGAGGTCTCTGCAGAATCTGAAACACAAGATAAACTTTGGTCTTAGACATATATTTTAGAGCTACAGCTGATGACTATTGTCTATCTATTAATCTATCGATTAATAGACAAAAACTACTGACGTCGTGTTGGTTTAAAATGTTGATGTCAACAGATTTTCACTATCAACGTCATTGATTACGCCAACTAATAGTGTCAAGCTTACTAGACTATATATAAAAGAAGATCCGCACAAGAAAATGAGCCTACGTCTGACTTGATTTTTTACCTCAGTAGATGGCTTTTTGGTCTCAACTGCTAGTTTCAAGTTTCTTTCATTACAGCATGATGTATTTCAACTACAGGTGACATACCCTCACCATTTATGCTAATATGCTGAACCTGTTGGCATATAACGCCATCATCCCATTTAAAAGTGTCAATAGATACCTGTGGAGTTTCTCATGGTTAAATTATGTCATTTCAGTTTGCTGTAAATTATGTTTTCTCTCCTGTTTTCAATAGACTCAGCTGTAAGCAACAAGTCTGCACAAATCAACATGATGATTGTTTAGAATTGTCTTTGTGTCCACCTACATTCATAATCTTGTAGCTCTGTTTTTGGTCTCCACCAGCTATTCGTGGAAATATCAGCTCTTAAGCTGCTAAATGCAGCACTGTACTCTCTAGCTTGTCTCTGACTGTTTTTGTCTGCTGTTAGTTACTGATTGGTCATATACAGAAGCTTTTTACAGGTTTCCTCTGAAAATAGGTGTTTCATGTGGCTGAAAATGATACTAGAGCGTTAAGAGTGAAACTAGATGATTAACTGTGGCTCTGCACATTGTGACATAACAGGTTCTGTGACCTGAATAGGCATTTCAGTTAAACTGTGTAAATGCATTCATCATCCTTTAATCCATTGTTTCTTTTTATTTAATTTATTTTGATAGTATTTAGGTATCAATTGCAAACTTTTGTGGTTGTGTTCAAAATGTGGAACTGTCAGAAGTATGATTAAAAGACTAAAGTGTAAACCAAGTATAGTCTGGTGAAGCGTTACTGCTGTTTATTTCCAATTCTCAGATGAGCTCATAGATTCTAGAGATGATCACAGAAAATGAACATTGAAGGATATACCAATATCAGATTGTTTTTAAGTGTCAAAACTCCCGCAACAGTCTGCTACGGTAACTATGTTCAGCTATAGTGAGAAATGACAGGAAACAGAAGTGTAGCTCTTGTATGAGAGATTGAAAGGCTGTTGGTAAATCTATAAAAATACACCACTACAACTCTCACATTAAAGTGTTTCCTAGAATAACAGAAAGTGAACATCCACAGTTTCTACATCCACTCAGAACAACAGGATATTCGTTCACATCACGCAGGAGATGTTTCGGAAAGCACCAAAGATACAAAGTTAGTTTCTTCCTCTACCCGCTTCCTGTGGTGAACTTCAGGCTGCTGTAACCATTTCTTCATATCATTTAACCCCTTCAGGTCATCACAAAGTTCAGCCTTACTGTTTACGATCATTTTTCTATGCACAGACATGTGGCCACTCCTACAAAATAAAAGCTGTAACTGAGAGCAGTTTCCACCTGCAGCATTGGGAATATATTTCACCTTTATCTTATCTGTCTTCCTGTCCTGCTGTTTGTGTTCTCAGCTGTAAAACATCTGAACTACAGGTGATATTTCTAAGTTTTAGTCTTTAATGTTAATTAGCTGGGAAAGTCTTTTCCTCAGTGGATCCGTTTGCTTTTGTTGCTTTTATGTTCTGACTGGGTAACTTTTTTCCTTAGACTGTATGTTTTCCATATGATGTCAGTTGTGATTTAATGTTATAATTTAACCCCTCACAGCTGCAAGCAGTTTCTGGGTAGTTTTTGCTCCTGTCACATTTTTTCTCACTGTGAGCTAATTTTTCACTGAAATATAAAGTCCTACACCTCTATGGAAACAGCACAATGTCTCGAAGTAGAGAGAATTCAGAAATGTCCTCTTTGCAGTATAGTACAGTTATAATGCCATGAATCACAAAAAGAAAAAGTTAAATTTGTGCAATTATTTACTTGACAAAAATTTTTTAAAAATTCAATGTGTTTTCAATGTGCTCACAAGTGTTACCAATGCTATTTAAATTTTTACGACCTCTCCAAACTCAAACTTTTTACACTACTCTGCACATCAACTCCAGTGACATATTCCAATGCTCTGAAAGTATCTTTCCCACAACTTGCTGCTCTATTTCCAGTTCTTCAGCCATGCTACAGTCTCAGAAACCATTAGTGTCAGTATTAAGCTGTTCAGTCAGGTTTAGGGTTTTGCGTGAAGAGCAGAAACCACCAAGTGTATCAGTGATCAGGAATAACTACAGCTGTAGTTTGATCTTTCTCAACGGCTGCTGTATGTAAATCCTGAGCGTGAAGTAACTCTTCCTCTGCATCGCATCCTGTTGAGCAGCTCCAGGTGTTCAGATAGTTTTTAGTCCTTCAGCAGGTTTTGGATTTCCCTGATAGCAGGATTTTCCAGGTTTTCTTTTAGAAGATTGTAGAGAAAGCAAGCAAGGTTCCAGGAATAGAAGTAGAAGGAGACATACAACATTATGAGCTGTGTCTACATTAGCCTAATAAGCTAACCTTTGTGAGCTTTGTGAGTGGAGCGTTACTCCTTGTGATGACATGCTGTTGATATAAAGTAACAGCTGAAACTCTCTCAACTTGAATTATATGTTCAGATCTGGATGTCTGTCCTTGAGCTGCTTGGGTTTCTTTGAGCCTCCTTTAAATGCTCTGTGACACTGTTTGTATTCTGGCTGCTGGTTGTCTTTAACTCATTCCTGATGAAATATCTCCCTATGCGATTCCTGCAGTGTTTTTGTTGCTGCTTTTGCACATTTTGTGGTTATTCTCCAGAACCTGCTGCATCTACGCTTATTTAATTAACTGCAGGACCAGAGAAACTCAAGTACCCACAAGTTCTCAGGAGTTTGACACTGACTTAGTACCTAAATTATCTGTTAGCATAATGACCACATCTTCACTGTACAGCATCAGTAATATGATTAGCACTGTCCACTTCATGTTGTTCTGTTATCAAAAACCTCTCAGGATGGAGATGTTTGCTTGAACAGCTCCTTTAAGTGCTGATCTAACTATAACCGCTGCGTTCAATGAAAGGAATGTTTCGAAAAGCTGTTCCCAGCGTCGAGTGGACAGACGGGGCTGCCCTGCTTTCAGTCACCACCTCAGCTCTGAGAACACAGTCTGGTTCAGCTGACCGTCACTGTGAGTCAGTCAATAGTCCACAAGTTCTGAGTTTGTCTCAAAGAAAGAACAGCAAGTTCAGATTATGTTTTCACTCTTGACAAAAATAACTGATAAACCAGTAAGGATACGTGGAAACGCCTATTTATTACGAGCTCTGATTTAAAATACAAAACATAGAAGGTCATCCTAACCAAAAAGACCCTGAAGCATTGAAAACACTGCAAATAGCATTTTTATACTGGCACATTCCTGCATTCACAGCGAGGTATGTTCAGTCCAACAGAACAATATTTATGTGGATTTGGACTACAATGTATTCCAGCAAAATCTGCAAAAACTAAACCTTCAGTTAACTGTTGTTTTGATTAGCGATTAGTCTGCAGATTATATTATCAATCTGTGCAGTAAATCTTGTGGAAAACATGGCATTCACAACGTCATTGCAGTGCGTAATTTGTGGTAATCAATCAGTTTGACAGTATGACAGTAAAATCCTTGGTTTGCAGACAAAACAAGACATCAGAAGACATCATCCCGGCCTTTGGGAAACATTTATATACATTTTTCACCATTTTGTGACATTTTATCAACCAAACAATTACTCAATCAAGAAAGCAATTGACAAATTAATTGACAGTGACAAAAATTGTTAGTTGCAGCCCTATAAGCACATCAAAGACATTACAGTTTTAATGTAATTGTCACATTTCATGTAATTTTTAAAATGACTGGAATAAGTAGCTATCAAAACCATAATTTTTCTAGAAGATTATTCGGCCACTAATTGACTGATTATTGCAGTTCTAAAAATACTAGCAGAAACAACTTAAAGCTCGATTTAAGACCCTCAGACCATTTCTGGTTCTGCTCCCATTGCCGTAGTGATGTACATGTGTGCTGCAGTACGCTGTGACATCACACCTGGGCGTGGCTACAGGTGAAACACACCTGAAACTTTAAACCAATGAGGGAAGACAAACCTCAGCTTGGTCTTGGTCAGACCAGAACAGAAAGAAAATAAATCAATGCTTAAGTTTTCTTTAGTATCATAGTAATCAGGAAGCACTGCAAACAGGAGCTGCTAACAGAGAATTCTGCTGCTTTTAATGCCAGAATAAAATGATACAATAGCACCAATTTGACAAAATCCGAGGCTCAGAGAGAACAGCAGAACGGCAGCTCTCCTGACATCTTTGATGTGTCCCGTCTTATTGGTTTCCAAATAGGCCTGTACGCTGGTGTTAAAATGTTTTCATCACTTCTTCCATTTTCACACCGAAGCAGAATTTCACACTGAGCTCATAGAATGCTGGAGATGGAAAAAGCTCCGAGATTGGCTTAAAATGACAGGGATAGGATTTAAATGACAGGATAAACACAGTGAAAATTAGGAGGTTGTTTTTAATTATTACTGTGGTGTGGACTGAAAAATGAGTCACATAAAATCACTGTTCAGGACAGGTAACACTAGAATGAGCTCACCTCTCAAAGAGAAATAAATACCATTTGAATAAGACTGTAAAATAATTACATCAGTTTGGACTGTTGTTGCATTTTATTCTCTGGACCCCAAAACCTGTCTATGGGTTGATAAGCAGATATTCACCAAGTTAGGAGTTTTGGGCACAATTATATTTGTATTTAGCTGCTCTGAATGCAGGTGAAGATTATTTTCTTATTTTAATAAACATTTGTACATTAGCAGTAATGTAGCACCGTGTGGAGGGGAAATCCATGTGAAAACGCAATTCAGTATTTTGTCTCAATGAATAATCATGCTGAATCTAAAGCTGAAACTGCACTGCTGGCTTTCATGCTTCATTTCAGGTCATCATAAACACATGTTGCACACTTTTATTTATTTTGCACTTGAGAGTAAACAGCACAGTTTTTTCTTACTGATGCAGCATCTGAATGAATGTCTTCATTCTTCAGAAATAAAAAGCAGAAATGTTATTTACTGCGGCTCTTTTCGTTTTCGCTGCTGCATTGAAAACATAACAATCTATGAATTTTGTGTACTGTTGCAGTGCTACCAGTTAGAGATCTCACAGCAGTTGTAGGATTTGGTCATTTCAGTGTAGTTTCAGTCCAGATCTGTTGTTGAACACCAATAAATGTGGAGAAGGGAGAAGAACAGAGTGTAAAAGTACAACTTTCAAGCACTCAGGAGATCTTTTCCTTTAACCACGCAGTGCGTTTTCCTTCAGGCTCTCAGTAACACGTGTTTTTTCTGGGGGTGTGTGTTTGTTTTGTGCTACAGGTCGTCCTGAACGGGAACATCACCGTCCTGCAGGAGGACATCGAGCAGCTGCGTCAGAAGGAGGCAAACCTCACAGCTCAAATCAGCCTGCAGGAAGGTAGGAAAAACTCCATCACTGCCATGAAAGGAGACTTTCTCAGTGAGCCACCAGCGGTATTCTTAGCTGCATTTTCCCCCACCTGTTACCATGACGACCCGTGCGCCAGTAAATAAATACACACGATTGGTCGGTAAGAAAAAAAAGAGTGAGTTTTGCTCTGAGAAAGACGAGCAGCAATGAGTCAGAAACACAAATGTAAAACAATGTGTTACACAAGAACAAAAATGAACTGTATTTAGAAACCTCTAGAACTGCAGAGTTTTATGATTTCACGTGTTTGCAGAAAAAATCAGTAATGAAGAAAGAAGTAAAAAAAAAGAGAGAGCGGAACCTTAGAAGAAAATAATCCTGTTCACAATAATTACATTTTACATGAATGACATCAGTGAGGAAAAGACTTAAAAGAAAAAAAAACAAATGCTAAAAAATATATAAGAAAGAAAGTGAATAATTTTTGAAGAAGGCAACAAAAGAAACAAGGAATTAAACATGGTATAGAATAAATAAATCAAGTAAAAGGTTAAGAAAAGAAGATGGAAGGATATTAAGTAGAAACAAAAGGAAAAGTAAGGGAGGAGGGTTGATCTTGTCTATGATCTTGGGAGAGGAGCTTTGAGTTTGTTTTTGCAACAGAACTTTGCATTGAGTTCATGGTGGTTTGAATCTGATGCATTAAGGTGAAACTATCAAACATTCGACTTTCTATTGAAAAACTGTCTATCACGGGAACATTCTGCCATTGTTTTATCATCCAGCTCGAGTGCTGCTGTGTCGGTGCTTTGTTGTTAGCAGCAGATGTGTTCAGGAACATGCATTTACACGTGATGTATCCTCTATCAGGCTTCACTGTTGGTTACGTTGGGATGTTGTCTTAAAGAGACCATATCCTGCTGCTTTGGCTCTTCCTCATCTACAGTGTGTCATATAGCTGCTTTTTGTTCGTTTAAAGTCCAGGCTTTTCTTCTGTTTCTTGTCTGTCTGTCATGGTCTGTCACCGTTTAACTGATTTGCATAACATCTTCCTAGCAGAAAGTTTGACCCTTTAAAAAAGGATAAGCAGCTGCCTCACAGTCCGCCCTTATCTACTAACTAGAGCCACCTTCGCCAGGTCAGATGACCAATCAGAGCAGACGGGACTTTCAGTAGGAGGCCTTAAAGAGACAGAAGCTTGAATATCAGTGAGAAGTGATGCTTTAGCAATGTATGAGAAAAGTATACAGTCCATTAGGTTTCCTTCTATGCACAAACAACCACATAGTCAGAATCATTTAAATGTTATCTGCAGCACAAACACAAACAATCTGTGCACTTTCAGACTTACAGCCAGCCATCGTGTGTGATTTCATTTACACTTTAAACACCGAACCCCGAACACACCTGATACCTACACCGGTCTTGTTAGTACGTTTAAACCTCATTGCCATGGTTGTTGCCTCGTCGCTGGTCTTATTGCAGCTCCGTTACAGTCAGCCCTGTGGAATGTGGGTTTCCTTGTACTGAATTGAAGCTCACAGCGCTACGCTAACAGCTCAGAGGGAGGAACTTCACAGCTCTGCTCAACATCTCCAACAGCACCACCAACTCAGGGAACATTTGTACAACCCTTAATCTGGCAGGTTCACGTACTGTATCTTTTCTTGGCGCAGTCATCATATTAATCCTGATAAGTAATTAGCACGAGACCAATAACCTGTATTCAGGGCTACAGAATGAAAATACTTGTGTCTACATTTTCAGTTCTTTGTGTATTATGGAATAGCATGATAACAGAAAAGAGACTGACTTTCCCATAAAGGAGTTGTGTGCTGCCACAGAGGCCAGAGTGGTTAATTAGGTGCACATTTATCTAGTTAACCAGTTAGTCGATCAAATTTGGACTTTTTTGTCTTGTAAAACTGAAAACTACTGTAAAAACACTTGGCACAGATATGGTTAGTTGTGAAGTTTTTTCTGGAGTTTCCAAAGATGTCAAGTGATGGCTAGGTGCCCCTGACTTACTTAAAGTAAAGTATAAAGTAGCCTTGATGCAAAGATTCAGGATATCAAAACGTATCATGACGCTACCAGGATGCATGGCATGGATGCTTACAGGCAATGACAGATCTTGTAGACATGTACTATAAGTGATGGGGTAAACTAAAAGCAGGGGCGTTGTGACAGTTGATCAAGATACAGTCCTTTTTTACTGAGTTACTCAAATTTATTAAATGATTTATTTCAGGAATTCAGTGATATTTGATTAATTTAATTGTCAAATGTGTAGACAGCCCTCATTCTGTTGCTGTTTTTATTTAGGGGGGAACAGTTTGTTTCTCTCTCTCTGCAATGTTTCCGTGCTCTGTCTCCCTTTTATATGTTTTTACCTTTAACTGCAAAGTTGACAATGTTAAAATCTTTAAAGTGGCCACTGTTAGTAACAACTGTCAACTGCCAGAACTATTCAAAAAAGGAGTCCCATGACATCAGACCAGTGTTTCCCATACATAGATTTGTTTGTGGCAACCAGCTGTTATAAACACTGAGTGCCACATGATCCTGATTTTCCATTTCCTTCTGTTTAAAATGGGTTAATCTCATTCTGATTCTCTCTCTATCTCACAAACTTTGACAAAAAACTGACAGCAGACTACAAAGCCTGCTCGCCATCACACTCTTAATTGAAACATGCACAAATAGCTTTTCATGCAGAACAGACTGAGTTTGGAGTTCATGAATGGTTGGAATCAGAAACACCTCCATATCCAAAACTAACACACTCCAGATAATTCTGATAAATCAGTCTGTCCGTTCCAACTGACCCAACTCTTTAGGTATTAAAAACATGTAAGGAACTGTGCTACCTTTCCAGATCTGCAGCTCGTAGCTGTGGTATGAAGACCTCTGGTTTTAAGTTTCTTTAGTCGCACCTGGCTTCCAGCTGCTAACTAGTCTTTATTGTCCAAACCAGCTGCAGTGATGAGGAGTAAACACAACTTTTAGATAACTGTTAGAATGTAATTTGGGCCCATATACAGCAACATAATCACTTCTGTTAGTATCAGCAATCAAAACAAACAACATTTTACTTAGTTGCCGATATATTCATCCAGTCGCCCAAAATTTGCTGTTTGTCAAGGCAGATGTGTAGCAGCTGCTGTGTAGTTTCCTTCAGTAGAGTGCAGAATAGCAGAGGACAGAGACCTTGTGAGTCCAGTTATCGGACAGTTACAGTTCTTCCACATTTTAATAAAATAAAAATAGTCCTCCAGTGTTTGGCTTTTCCTAAAATTGCCTGTGATTTAGTGTTTTATGCAAACACTCACAAAAACAGTCAAACCAGATTAAAACAGGAACATTTATACCAGTAAGTTCTATTAGTACAACAATCTGTTATTTAGTTGTCAGCTGTTAAATTAATTACCAGCTATTGTGTTAATCAACTCATTGATTTGGGTAATTTTTAAAGAAAAAAACGTCAGGATTCCCTGCTCATAAAATTTTATTATTTTCCTTGTTTCTTTCCTCCTCTGTGACCGTAAACTAATTCTTTAAGTTGTATGTTTAAGTTGTGGACAACTTAAAGTTACGCCGTATTAGTCTTTGGGAAACACTCATCAACATTTTTTTTCACTATTTGTGACTTTTTATACATCAAAAAAGTAATCAACTAATCCAGAAAACAATGGATTTATTAATCAACATTGAAAGCAAGAATTAAATGCAGCACTGTCCATCTCCAGTTGGACTCTCTGTATTTGTAAGAACCTACGTATTTTTTGGCCCTCTTTATACCAGTTATTTTCATTTGCAGTTAATCTGCTGATTTGAAATAAAAAATTAGAATTTCTTCTTTAAAATTTCTCTGCATAATGAAAATACCAATCGCAGTGTCTTAAAGCCAAAGATGGCATCTTTAAAAGGACTTAATTTTACCACCAGTCCTGAACTCAGCTGACTCAATCACCAACTACTCTGATAATTAATTCAGATTTTGGATAAAGCAGCTCATGAAAAACAAGTGTCAGACACAGATTTAATAGACATTTAGGTTAGTAGAAGAGTCAGGTCAGTAAAAAAGGATGTCAAGCTAATTTTTAAGAATATTCTTAAAGCGAAATATGAGATTTTTTTTTTTTTTTTTTTACAGTGCACAGTTAGATGAGAAAATAGTTATTTTCCCTGACTAAAAGTTTCCAGCAGCAGCGGGGCAAATACAGTGGCCTTATGGGAAATGGGGACAGACTTTAATGAAGGTGACTTCCTGCTGGAGCAGTCGGAGGAAACGATAAATTCCTGTACGAATGAGATATGAAAAGAGCATTGTGTTAGCGGGGAGCCGCCTGCTCTGATAAACATCAGTCACTATTTCATGTGAACACATCAGCTGTATAGAAACATCCGACAGCGACACGGCAGAAAACATCCAGCCAGTCAGCTTCTATTGAGAATTTCCTTCAAATTAGTGTTTTATACAATCAGGTCCGTAAATATTTGGACATTGACACAATTTTCCACATTATGGCTCTGTACACCGCCACAGTGGATTTAAAATGAAACAATCAAGTGAGACTTTCAGCTTTAGTTTGAGGGTATTTACATTCAAATCGGGTGAATGGTGGATTTTAAATGTGCCCTCCACATTTTTAAGGGACCAAAAGTAATTGAAAAAACTAACATAATACCTGATTATAGATGAAAAAATAGCGCAGCACCATAATCCAGAGAAACTAATTCTGCATCTAATCATTTTTTGTTGATTTTTCTGTTGAATAGTTTTTGGATTCTTCAATTAGTTTGGTCTTTAAATTGTCAGAAAATGGTGAAAAATGTCAGATCAGTGTTTCTCAAAGCCCTCAAATGTCTTGTTTTGACCGCAACTTAAATATAAATAAGAAAAAAAAAAACACAACAAAGGGCCGACAATCAGAGAATCTTGACATTTTTTTCTCAAATGATCACAGCTGGCAGTTATTTTATAGATGACAACAAATCAGTTAATTGATAAAGCATTGCACCTCCACTCCAGCTACTGAAAGAAGTTGATTTTCATTTTAAACATACTGAAATGTTTTTACTGCTTCCTAAAAACTGAACCTTCAGCATTCGAGATGCTTTTAGGATAAAAAATGGAAAATATAACACAAATCAGTACCAAGCTGCTGGTGACTGTCGGTGGAAACGAGTGAAACAATGTCGCAGCGTTTGAATCAGATCAGGTTGTAGGACTCAGTAACTGGTCCAGTGATCTCAGCGAATCTGAATCTGATCCAGAATCTGCACACAAACAAACCAAAGTACAGAAAACATGGCAGTGTGTGACTTTGCTCTGTGATAAGACTGCATGTTACCTTATAAGTTAATGCAGCAGCAGGCCTGTGCCAAACACTATAAATGAACAGAACAGCAGCAGTACAGGAAAACAGGCTCAGGATCAGCCAGATACTGTTGCTGTGTTGGACGACTCCCAGTAAAAAATGCAGCAAGAAACACTTAAAGACTAACTGGTTTAACCCTCCTGTTGTCTTCATTTACAGGCACCAAAAATTATTGTTTCCGTGTCTGAAAAAAATCTAAAAATGCAGCAAAAAAATTCCCCAAATTTCTGAAAATTTGCAAAACCTTTAGGAAGAAAATTCCAATAATTCCTTTAAAGTTTCCCTTAAAAGTTTTATTAAATTTTTTTTTAAAATCCCTCAAATATATATCAGTAAAACTTCTAATATTTTCTTTAAGAACATTCACAAAAAAATCAACCAAAATCCAGTGAAATTCGCTGCATTTTGGTTGATTTTTCTGTGAATGTTCTTAAGAAACTTTTTTTAAAGCTTTTCTTTTTTTTTCCACCAAAAAATGTAAAAAAAAAAAAAAAAAATTCCCGAAAATGTGGACATCAGAAGTTTCACTGTGAAAATATATATTTTTCCACATATTCAAACTTTAAAACGGGTCAGTTTGACCTGCAGGACGACACGAGGGTTAAACTGAGACCTGCTACAGAGTGAGGCATGCTGCATTTTCTAAATTATAAACCAGAATCCAGTTGGAAGGAGAGTCTTTGATAATGGACTGGGCGTGGTTGACAAAAATACAGTCCGGCAAAAAAAAGGATGGATAAACTCTTGGTGCTGGTCACTTAACTTGCATTCTCAGGGATCCAGACCAACCTTGCCACTGGTAGTACTGGTGCTGCCCACTTTCTCAACTGGTCGCAACAGCACGTGATTTAGTTCAACATGGTATAAATCAGCCTGGCTTGCTGTTGAACAGTTGATGAATAGTTGATGTGATTACATTAGTTTTGCATTGATGTAAAGATTGGCAGTGACTCAAGACTTGATATTTGCAAAATTTTTTGAAGTGAAAATACATTTATTTTGTCACCAATCTTTTCCTGGAAGTCATCTGACACCACTCCTAGAAACTGGTCACAGGCTAAACTTTTCACCTCCTAAATATCTGCATGTCGATAAACACTGCAATTTTCAGATGTTTCCTAAACGCCTCACATGCAGGCTTTAGTAAAAGCTAGCTAGTTTGAAAAGAATGAAATCAGGAGTTCTCTGTCAGCTTTACCTGAGACCAGGTGATTTTATCTACATGGGCTGTTGTCTATACATAAACGTTCATATCACAGTCATTCATTTAATTATGAGAAACTAAAACTGTGATTATTGTTTGTTACACCGTCAAGGACCGTCATGGAGCTATATGATGATCGGCGTACGTTTGTCCGTCTGTTTGTCTGTTAGAAACCTTACTCAAAAACGGAATAACGGATTTGGATGAAATTTTCAGGGAAGATCAGAAACGACACAAGGACCAACTGATTAGATTTTGGCAGTGATGCAGCTTATAGTCTCGATCCACGGATCTGTTAAAGATTTCTGTATCATTGCGAGATAGCGGCACGGTATCACTGTAACTATGACAAGTGAACGCTACATCAGCTGCCTGCTGACAATCACAATGATTGCGATCCTTCTACAAATTGACCTGCGGACTTATCAGGACTAATCTGTTGGAAATTGTACAAGGGACAGTTGGTTAAACTGTGGGAGTGTTTCTGAGTCCCATCAATTCCTGCCACCCGCTACATATTTAGGTCATGCAATTCGGTGTCCGTACATAACGTACACATGCATAACACACGCCTGTGCTCAGCGCAAGGTCATTTGTTACAAAAGATTTCATCCGTCGGAAATGACACGACTGAGCAGCCTTGGCAGAGTACTGCGGTCTCTGAGTGCTTTTCTTGTTTGATTTTGCAGTGCTAATACTGCAGTAGCCTTGTACTTTACTGGTTCAGTCGGTTTCTCCTTGCCGTCACTTGGAATCTTCCCATTAAGTTTTTGTGAGTCAGGACTTGCTCTCCTCCAGCCGCCTCCTCTCTTTTCTCATTTAGTTTTTTCAAATAATCAGCTATGACTGTTTCATCTCTGGAACATGATAACAGATGAATGGATTGTTTTGGTTGTCAGGCAGGACGAGACTGACTGAGACAGTAAAGAAGAAAAAGAAAAGATTTAGTAAGATTTAGTAAGAACTAGTAACTCAGTTGGTACCTGAGCCGGCCAGAGGGGCTCAAAAACAGCCTGATGATCTTCATACATCCACATAAATGGAAACACGTGAAATTCTCTTCTAAAATGGTTGCATATGTGAATCAGTCTGTAGCACCGATGCCAGTTAGTATGATGTTAATTTCACAATAAAAGTCGTTTTAAGTAATGAACGGTTTCTCTCTACTGAAACAAAACAGGCTTTTAATTTGAATCGTTACAGGGAGTGTTGAGTTTGTATTAATAGTGCAACGCAGTAACTTTAACAGTGAAGTAGAAGCACAATAAAACAAGGCTTTATACTAGAATATGACAATACAAACATTTAGAGGCCTTGAAGTAAACTTTACACATAATTCCTTCTCAGTGCATTCTCTCAGGGTCTCTGCGGCATTTACCAGTAATTAGTATGTCTATAGTCTTGTGTTGCTGCTGGTCAGCAGAGGGCGCTGTCTGAACATGTGAACCTCTGCAGTGTTTCACCACTGGGCTGCTCCTCACACCAAATATGACTGTGTTCACCCCAGAGCCTCTTTGATTTAAGATCTTGTTAGACCTGCAGATTAAACAAGAACAAAACACTTTAGGTTCTGCCCAGCAGACACACAAGATCCTGCATTTTTCTGAAAGAATATCTATGTTTAAATCTTATCTTCTGTATTTGACACCAGATTTTTTTTCCTTTGATCCAAATACTGAAGGTCAAAAACAAAAAATTTAATCAGACAGAAGTTGAACTGAAGAATGTTAAGCTTCTTTACCTCATAACTAATCTTTGGTTCAGACCGCAGAGACACAGACCTCTCTGGAACTGCAGCTAACAGTTATTTTCATCACCAATCTGCTGATTTTTTTTTTTTTTTAGATTCATTGTTTGATTTGTGTTTCTAATAACTGGCAGCACAGTTAGTATGGCATGTTCAGTGAAAAATGGCAAAGAAAGTAGCAGATCTTCTTTAGAGACTGAAATCTGCAAATCTTTGGGGCAAAATTTTACCAACTGGCACTAATTATTTTAACTAATTACCGTGGATGATTTACTGGATTAACTGATTGGTTGCTCATATAAAATAATTTTCTTTGTGGGTACATCTATATTAAATGGCCACATTCTGTTGCCGTGATTTCTGATCTTCAGTAATAATAACATGCTGCATTTCTACAAAAATATGCTGCATTTCTGACAATGCCATATGGGGGAAATGAACAGCCTTGGCGGAGTACTGCGCTCTCTGAGTGCTTTTCTTGTTTAAAATATATAAAACTACTCAAACCAATTAATTGACTATCAGAACAATTTGAAAATAATGTGATAGTTGGTGGGGCTGCACAGTGGCGTAGTGGTTAGCACTTTCACCTTGCAGCAAGAAGGTCCCTGGTTCGCGTCCCGGCTTTCCCGCGATCTTTCTGCATGGAGTTTGCATGTTCTCCCTGTGCATGCGTGGGTTCTCTCCGGGTACTCCGGCTTCCTCCCACAGTCCAAAAATATGCTGAGGTTAATTGATTATTCTAAATTGCTCGTAGGTGTGAATGTGTGAGTGCTTGTTTGTCTTTGTATGTGGCCCTGCGACAGACTGGTGACCTGTCTAGGGTGTCCCCTGCCTTTGCCCGAGTCAGCTGGGATAGACTCCAGCCCCCCCGCGACCCTAGTGAGGATGAAGCGGTGTATAGATAATGGATGGATGGATGGGTGATAGTTGGTGACTGATTGATTAATCTTTCTAGCTCTGGTCAGTTGACCTGTTTGTGTTGTTTCTCGTGTTGACTGATGTTTCCGTCTCATCCTCAGAGCACATCGAGGCTCTGGAGCACAACGTGACTCAGGCCGTCCATCAGACCGAGTCCTGCTTCAGCCTGAAGGCAGCAGCTCACAGCCAGATGGTGGCAGCTCAGACTCAGACCAAAGCCTGCGAGTCCAACCAGCAGTATCTGCAGAAGCAGCTGTGAGTCCACACTGAGCTTCAGTCAGCGTTTGGCCGAGTTATTGATTTTCTGATCGAAGCTGCAGCTCTGATTGTGTTTCTGTGTTTACAGTCAGAAGTGTAAAACTGCTGAATCCGAAGTTCCTAAGCAGACGCAGCAGCAGGCCTCCACTCCACCCGCCTCGGCCGCCTCCCCCCTCGCTGGTATTCCTGCGCTGACGCTGCTCATCTGCAGCTCTCTGCATCTGATAACCTGTAAGTAGCAGCGATGCCTGCATGTCTGTCCCAACGCTCATAATCAATCACACATGTTGCTAAATCAGCTCACTGGTATCAACAGGGAAAGCCATAATTTCAGTCATAAATTAATTAAAATGTCTTTAATATATTATCCACCCTGCTAATGTTACTCCTAAAATAAATTTGTATGTGATCATAGCAAAAAAATGTCAGTTCAGACCTCTGATGATCTTTAAAATTCACATGTGGATCTTTGAAAAACTTCTATTTCAGTTGGCTAATCCGTCTATTCATTTCTCCATATCCTGCTGATTTTCCAGATCCAGGTCATGTTCACTTATTGAAACCATGAGGAGTTACTGTTATTTAGTGCTGCCAAGTGCTGACAGCAATGAGATTTAAATATTAATGCAGTAAATTATTGGTCACATTGTTCCTGTTGGTGTATCGATATCTTTCATATTTTGGTAATGCTTTGAACCTGCAGTAGGTGAGTAAAATAATGACCAACAAAATTAAATGAATGTGAGGGATGTGAGTTAATAGTACAGTATGGATGGATTCACCACTGAAGCTTTATTAATCTAAAATTTAACATCTTCTGAAATCTTTAGTTGAAAAAAAACTAATCAGTTTAGTGTTTTTGTTTAATCTTTTTAATGCAGTAGGTAAAAATAGATGACAAAAACTGCACCCCAAAACATTCACAGTAACAAAGACAGCAGTATCTCTCTTTAACATGTAAATAAAGTAACAAATCTCCTGCTCAGCTCTTAAATGCAGCTCAAACATAGTCGAGAACTGTGACATGTTAAAACGTCTGATTTTTCTGCTTCCGTGTCGACTCCTGCAGTGACGTGTTGCTATTTTACCAAAACAAATCACTTTCCACAGCAGGGTACTTGATACCGGTATAATCAGACTGTCTTATCATCAATACACGATGACACCCACTATAATAAATGTATACTGTAACTGTAATGTCTTGATTGAAAGTACTGCAGGCTAATGCACCTGAAATCCCCCAGAAGTTGTGGCCTCTGTGCTTAAAGACACAACTAAGCTGTTGTGTCAGTCATTGATTTCTGATAAGTTACAATTATAGGAGACCTCAAATGTAAAACCAACATGAGAAGCTGGTTCATGGTCCCTGTGTAATGAAAACAGGCAGAGAATAAGCAGAGCTCCACCCGCTGGTTGGAGCTGCTCACTGCAGCGATAAAATGGAAATTTGACAGCCGGAAACATTGAAAGTTTCACTTTCTATTTGCAGAAATACCCAAATTTTTCGTCAAAGAACAGGAAATTGTGACATAAAATAAGTAAATAAATGTAATGTTTTCAGGACAAAATAGTTCAAAGACTAAAAATCAAAGTCTGTGATTGGAGAGTTTTGATTTAGGACGTTTCAGATGGTTGTGATTGTGTGAGAATGGTGAGAGGAAAACAGTCTCAAAAGCTTTCATCACTTACAAGACACAATCTACAAATACACACAGCGATTTCTACCTGTAAATCTGTATTTGTATCCTTCAAGCTAATTTGTGACTTCTATATCGATATTTGTTTGTAAATTCAGCATTTTTCAACCTAAAAACATTTGTGACTCTCTCCTTGATGTTTGTAGAGTTTCTGTTTGTCACACAATTCACAAATGCAGGCAGACCAGACTTCAAGTAGGTAGCAGTAAAGCAACATTTAGGACGCCAACTCTCTGTGTTATGCTGCTAAGATCAGAGATAGACGGAGTTGAACATGTCAGTGCCAGCAAAATAACGTGCTGCTTATTTAGTCTCATCTGTGTTGACGCTAACTCACCTCCACAAAGGTTCACATGACATTTGTGACCAAGTGGATTGTACAGTCACCAGGAAAACAAATGAGGCTCTAAAATATATTCTCCAAACTTTTATAATTCATCATTGAAACTGTTGTAATTGAAGAAGTCCCTGCAGGATTTGTACATCTTTTCTATTGATGGAGCCCAACCACAGTGGGGAAGTTATAAATTCTCCAGAAATCCTCTGAATTTCTCCATCTGCCCACTGAGCTGAACACCTCAGAAATAATCGCTGTCATGGTGCTGTAGTCTAACCTGTAACCAGCTGCTACATGGTGTAAAAAGAGCACAGTTACAGCTTTCAGAAACATCCACAGCAGGACAGTGTGTGTTTTTATGTTCCATGTGAACATTAATGTGACTGTCAGCAGCAGACTGACTCGTGCTTATTGTAGTATGAATAGAACCACGTTTGAATTTACTGTTTTCAAAGTCCACATAGGTCATACAGAAACCATGAATCTGCTTCAAAAAACTTCATTACCATAAAAGACATCTGTGGTTGCAGTTTTTGCCATCATAGTCTGAGAGCCGACCTGCTGCAGAGCAACAGCTCACTGAGTTATTCAGTCAAGTAGCTTTTTGGTCATTTAATCTGAAAATGTTTCTATAAAAAGTTTGCTAAAATTACTAGAATGTGATCACAACTTATTTTCAGTGTCTCTCCATCATCCTTGTCATGTCACCTGATACATTTGGTCGGATAAAAGCACCCAAACAGCTTAAAATCAGAATCTATCATTGATTATGAAAATAAAGCCGAATGTGTCTGCCTGTGGGATCATGTCTTCCTGAATGGAAATAATACAGGAGACAGATTATGGTGGAAGGATCTGTTCTGAAAAGTTCGTGAATGAAGGCTAATTTACCACAGAAAGTTATTAGATTAACCAGCCAAGACGCTTCTAAACAACTGTTATACCACATAGCTTGATCAATATTCCTGCACTGAATCTACGCTGTTCAGAGAATTTATATTTTTGTGCTGGTGTCTGTCCTTCCTGCAGTTACACCTCCAGTTTCTTTGTGTAGTTGTTGTGTAGACCAGATGATGAGTTAGAGATAATAAATGCTGAACAACTGTTAGTTTTCCTGAAATTACTGCAGATAAAAGTGAAGAACCATGTGAGTTCATGCACGGATTAGCGGAGCTTTGAAAACCAGGAAACAACGTGTGGATGTGCCGACACAATAGCTGCTTGAATTATTAGCAAACCAGATACAGGTACAATCCATTACATATTACAGTTTGTTTCACAGAGGCTTGGTCATTAAATATTAGGCTACAGCCATGTGGACCAATCATAGCTACAGTCTGCATCGCTGCTACATGTAGTTACATTGCTGAGAAGGAGCAGGCCATGCAGAGGTGTAGGACACATCAACTAAACACAGTGTAACTTAAGGTTCTGATGGCGTATCACACACAGCACAGATTCAGTGCAAAATTATAAATCAAGCTCAGCTGCGACCACAGATGCCTTTTGTCTGAAGGAGGTTTTCTGTCTTAATAAGCAGCAGACTAGTTTGACGTTCCTGATATTCAGCTCTGACCTCCTGGATCAGGAAACGCTTCCAACTTAGAACCACTTTGTAAAGAATCATTAAGGTTTCTTGATGGATTTGTGTCGATAGGTTATGACTATAGCTTTACTCTCAGTCACCCTGCTCAGTCGTTGTTACTTTATTAGCAGGTAAACAACACATACTGTGTGTCTTGTAACAGTCACATTAATTTAGCAAATGCTTCTACAAAACTCCTCCCTAGACTGGGTCTGACTCCACTATTGTTACAGTAAAGTAGCTGCAGTAAAAACCAGAAAGAGACCAGCATTGCTACAGTTACTATTACTTTATCCAGCTCTGTTTCTGCTGCTAACATTGATTCATATAACTGCTGTGGAAAATGCAGGAGGATACTGTATTATTATTACATGAGGGACTTAATTAGAGACACCAAACATAACACAGACTCTCAGTAACTGTTTTACTTAACAAGACTCATAGCAGATTTTTTACTGAGTAAAGTAACTTTACAGTCATGATAGCAACACACCAGAGAGACTCCGTTCACAACAAATCCACTGGTGTAGATCACCATGCTCCTTGAAGGGGATGTGCAGTCACATCGTTGCTGTGTAAGCTACGCTAATTCATGCAGCTGTCAAGCGCATACTTTGATAAACAGGAAGGACAGTCATAGAGGAAGTATTCGGATCCTTTACTTCACTTTAAGTACTAATATCACACAGTACTAGCCCTGCATTGAAAATGTTAACCTGACAGCTGTGGATGTGTGTGTTGTGTTTCAGGAGCTCGGTGTGGTGGACTGTCGCACCAACAGCGAGCACTGCGGTCCAGTAGGAGGCGGAGCCTGGACCGACATAACGACTGCTGTACAGACTTCCCGCATAAACAAGCAGGTCGCCATGGAGACGCGTCACGCTGTCGTATGATGAATGATTGGACACGAACTTTGCTTAAACTGCACAGCTGAGACGTTTACTGACTGCCGGACTCCTCACGCTTGACAGACACGAAGCTTTGCTGCTGCTTTTTCACTTTCTAGGCCAAAAAGGAAAATCCTTAAACACAGTTTCCTTCAACTAAAATAAGCTTAAAATCCCGAACTGCTCCTGGTCAGGTTTCTACTGGGCTGTAATCAGTGTGTGAATGGACTTCAATTCCATTGATGTTGTTTTGTTTTTTTTAAATCGCATTTGCTTGTTTTTGTGCTTTTTAAAGACGAACTCACAGCCTGCAGCTTCTGTCACTGCAGCAGACAAACAACTTGACTCTTAGAAGCTTTTATTGAATTTTATCAGATGCTGGTTTGAGAGTGGGGGGTTCAGGGTGAATGTTTTTGATTGAACAATAAACCTGAGGAGTTTCTAAAACTGCAACGTTTCCTTTGTCCTTAGTTGAACTAATCACCTCAGCACTTTTTATTTCATGTTATGAAACTTTAAGGATTGTTCCTGTCTATTTCAGCCTCCAAATACTGTGTCTCTATTGGTCGTGCTAACTTGGTGCTCTCCACCTCCCTTAAGGGGGGATTTAGGGAAACAAAAGTATTCTCCTAACTGAAAACCGCAAGCCTCCTGCAGATTAAAAAAGAAAGACTTTTACACAAACTGTTTTTAGTCTGACTGAAAGGTAACACAGAAATTAGCTGCTTGGTTAGTAAGTTAAATGTCCAAAATGAAGGGAAACAAATTCTGTAATGTCTGACAAAATATTGTCCAAAATGACTCAATTTATCAAAAAAAAACAAAACAAAAACAAAACAAGAACGTGCCCACAATGATCCACATATTGTCCAAAATGACTCAACAAGTCTTGGAAATGACAAAAACGTGTCCACACACTGGTCTGTATCGAATACCTTGAAATATTACAGGTGCAGGATAACAGTCATTGGATGGAGAAAAAAACGTAGGAGACCACATTTAACACATCCCAAATTTATCCCCCACTGCACAAACAGTGCTGTTCACACTATTTCAAGTATTTAAACAGAAGTCAGATACAGGTTATAATTCAGAGATGACCAAACGTATTAACGTGTTTTATCTTCATACTAAAGAACAGCTGTTTGACTTTACTGGTTTTATCAGTAATTTACTTACAGCAACCATTGATGCCTATTGGGACAGAAAGATTAGTGGCTGCTTTAATTTTAGTACAACTGCAACGAAAGTTAATCAGGATAAATCTTTTACTTTATAAATTGCTACTTGTTTTATTCAACTGTGAGCCTGCTCTCAGTTTTTTAAAAGTTCAAAAGTGAGTTACACATTAGAATCACATTTTTGGAACAAGACTGGGTTTTAGTTGGTGAACAATCTTTAAGTTTTCCATTAATTTCTATTGTAATGTAAAAGTATTTGAGGCAGTGTTGGTGTAACTGGCAGCGAGATGCTTGGAACTTAAGACAGACTAAAACATAAAAACACAGGCGAGTGGAGTTTTTAAAAACCTGCCTTTACTTGGTGCTTTCCCAACAGAAGGATGTTTGTGCTTGAGTTTTAGAGACACTTGAGGACGTTGAAGTTACAGACGGTTCCTCTGGGACATCCACACAGCTTCCCGATCCTCGAAGCTTTACGCACCGCGCACTGCTCGCCTGCATCACACTGACACACAACACACACAAAGGTGAGTTTCGGTACACATCCAGCACTGCTCTCTAACACTAGATATCATGTTGATGGAACGCGTTTCTGAAACAACTGCTAAAGTTACTGAAACTGACACTTCTTCATTCAGACACTGAAGGTCGTGATTCAAAAATCCTTTGACAGATGTTTGCAATTCAAAAACTATAAAAACACAAACCAACACAATGAGACGACCAGAAAGAAAACAACCACAGATGGATACAAAACCATCAGACACAAAATGACCACAAAAGAGATAAAATGACAAGAGACTGAAAGCGACATAAACATTTATTAAAACAGACTATAAAGGTTTGTGTCACTTTCTGTGTTCAGAGGCCTACTGTCTCCATGATTTTCTCCTGTTAGTGTGACTTGCTCTGTGTTTTTCTCTCATTGCCAGTGTGTTCATGCATGCACAGCTGTGTAACGAGTGTGTGTATTCAATCTGACTGTGTGTGTGCGTCTCTCCTTACATATTTGTTGTCTGAACATAAAGACGTGGAAAAACCCCCGAGAGTCTCAGTCACTGTGGTCAAAGCAGAAATCTGCAGAATAAAACCTAACCTGAGCAGACGGACGCCTCAGGAGGACAAAAGGACACAACGCATGGATGCACTTACAGCAGGAAGCCAGCCGAGTTTCTTCTCTGATGACGGCAGCTGTTTGTTCTTCAGCTTCTCCAGAACTTCCTGCAGAGCTTCAATCTGAGCAGAAAACAGATGTCGACGTCTGACTCAAGATTCATCAGAGAAATTCCCACCAATGTAAACATCCTGCATAAGCATTTGTCATCATCAGGTTTAATGGGGTCTATTTATTGTTAACACCTTAGTAATGTTCACCTGACATTCATGTCAGTGAAGCCATTAATAAACAGATAGATGTCACTTTGCAGTTGCAGCCAAAATGTTTGTACCTCTTTTTATTATTACTATTGTTGTGAAGAAACCACTAAGACTCTCACGACATTACAAAACAGACTAGTGAAAAGTTGCTAAGTAAACTTGTCTATTGTTATAGAAAGGTAGAATATGTCCAGGATTTTCTCAAAGTGATGTACAAGAGTAGCTGCGTATTTACAGTATGACAGTGAACACAACACTCCTTTTTACAGTAGTTCAAAGAGTTAACTGATGGAAATCCGCTGATCTTATCAGTCTACATGCAGTATTTTGACAAATTACTTCAGACTGAAACTCCATTTCTCATAAAGGCCCAAAGTCTCCATTTCTATTTCACGTGTCACACTACTCAAAGCAGCAAAGAGCCCTAACCTTAATGTATAAATACACTGTGCCTATTTGAAAATGAGTAAACATAACTGATAGATTACAAACATAAGTAAATAACCTGTGAGCTTACCGCTGCATTTGCTTTCATAGTATCATCTAAATCTGTATCTTCTGCCATAAAGTAATGAAACAAGACTCACCAGTTCTTTCTCCTCTTGTGTCTCGATGCCGTCGTACTCGATTGATCGCTCCTCTTTGGCCGTCTCACAGCTCCCCACAACAACCAGCAGCCAGCAGGAGGCGACGAGGAGCAGCATCCTGCTGCTGACCATGGCGCTGAACAACTTGGACCTGGTGACGGCGGACGCTGAAAAGGCTGAAGAATGCTGGGTAGTGGACCTCAGCCTGCCCTCTGGATGCTGAGGCTCAGTGTGAGACGTTCAGGTCTTTATGTGAGCAGCTCTGACGTCACTCAGACAATATTTATTCACCAATAATGAGACAATCAGCCGGCTCACCTCTGAGGTCATTGGTGAGAAGAACCTCTGCTCCGGCAAACAGGACGTGACGGCATAACTTTCTTTTTTGTAAATGCGAGTTTAATCTCATGGTGACTCGGATTTCAAATCAATTCAAAATTTCCTGCTGCCAAAAGACACCGTGAGATGTCTGCTGATGTCCGCAATAAACTTTTTCAAATCAGTTATTACTCTATAAACTCCGAGTAGTTTCTATTTTTTCTGTCACATTTCTACTCATGTTCTCATTTTTCACTGCAACATAAAGTCCTGCACTTCTACGGAAACAGCACAACCATGTCATTGGTGCAGTATGATGCAGTTAGAATGCCATAAATAAAATGATAATTGCTTTGATTATTTTACCAAAAAAAGAAAAAAAAACTGCAATCAACATATATATTTTTCCAACTGCCTACAGGTGTGACCAACTAGGAAAAAAAATAGTAATTCAACATACTATAGATATTTTACCATGTACATTTTTACAACCTCTACAAGTTCAGTATTTTCACAAGTCTGTACATCAACTCTAGATACTTTCACTGCGATGAATCCATCTTCCAACAACTTTCTGAAAACTTGCTCCCCTATATGCCGCTTCTTACTAAGCTGTGTTTATTTCATTGATTCGGCTCATTATATTTTTCTGTCAGTTTCTTATTGTCCCCTCTCTGCTTTGTGGAAACACGGCCTGCAGTTCATCTGAAAACGTACAATATTGTCTCGGGACTGTTGTCACAGCTGGGTCAGTCATGGCTTCTTAGTTGAAAAAGAAGCACTGAATTGTTTGTTTTCTAAAGGATCTGGTGCAAAGGGTTTTTATTTGGAGAATTTTTAGATTTTTTTTTTGTTTTTTATGCTTAGATTTTGTTAATTTTCCAGACGAAACATGTTAAAGGACTGTTGGAAATCCAAGTATATGGTTTCTGGCTGATAAATCATGTCATTTTTAAAAAGATAACATGTATTTTAAACTCACTGGTTGGTTTTGGATCAGAGGGTGAATGCTTGTTAGTCCCACAAAATTAAACAATTTAAGCAAATTTACTTTAAGATCTAAATTTCGAACTCTTAAGAGTATCTCTGTATTTATCTTATTATAACTTGTTTAATTTATCACAGAATAACTCAATATATTTCACCTTTAATATTAGTAATACTAGCACTGTGGCCACACATAGGTACAACCTCATACACTGTCCACACTGAGGCTGGACCTATGCGTCCTTTTACTGAGTCTGGTCCTGGTTTGCAACATACTGGAGATATGAGGTTTACATGAACACAGAAATTAGGTTCTACATGTCCTCCTACACATGATCAATATCAGCATCTCAAATTCATTCTGGTATCTGACCAATAAAACATTTTCTGGACTTCTTGTGTGTTGAAAGCAGAGGCTCCTTTAACATAACTGCAGTGTTTTCAGGGGAATGTTCCTTTAAGAAAGCATCCTCAGCCTGACAGGAAGATGTGCGACTCTTCAGGGTCTCGGAGTCACCATTTACGTCAAAGCACATCAGAAGCTTTAATATCTGACGAACAGAGTCAACGTGTCAAACACAAGCAGCTGAGGGGTCACAATAAAGTTCAGCATCACGGAGCGAATCTGATAACCTGCTGAAAAAAAACATGGAACTACATGTAGGTTCATACGTCGTATCAGCTTATTTACAAAGAGGGAGTTGAAACTCAAGGAGAAGTTACCCATCTTTGTGTTTAATAACAAAAATACTCCTCATTTCATTGTCTAACAACAGTGTTCAGTGAATCACCAATAACACTGAAACTCCCAACAGAACCAAACATTTCCATTGCAAACTCTCTGAACACAAACTAAAAAACACAAAAACACTTCCTGAACTGTTTCCAAGTACCAGAGCTTTTCCACGAGAACCGTCAACTGCGAACAAATAAGACAATTGTAAAAATTTACAAAATAAATGTACACTGTGGATGAAAATGACTCTCAGTCTGCATCTTGTTCCATAACTCTCTCTGGCTCTGAAGCAGAAAGCACAAAGAACAGAACTAAATAAATACAGAAAACAGATGGGATCCTAATTTTTTACATTCTGGAAACACTTAAAGAAGTTATTGTTTATGTACTTTAGACATTCGTTCATGTAACTGAGTATCAGTCAAACTTGTACTTTGCTTCGAGTGAGCCTGCAGTAATACTTCATCATACAAAACAATTGGAAAAACTGCTGGTGTTATTACGAATGGTTTCCAATCAGCTGTCTGTGTGGAGGAGACGCTCAATTGTTCACTGACCACTCACTGTTTGACCAATCGCTACAGCAGCAACCTTCGAGGATCAATTCATTACTTTTGGCAGTAGGTGGAACAGAATACCTGTGAACACCCCCAGGCTCACAGGTGAACTGGCACAAAAGTAAATGAGATTGCTCGGTCTAAGTAATTCAATGTTTAATGTCCAACAAATCATCAGTGTGGCTGCTTTATTTTAAAAACACAGCCAAAAAGCAAGAGTAAACAGCTGTTTGCATATGACAGCTTTAAAACCAACAGGGCAGATTATCACTAACAGTTAGCTAACTTGTCTGAGTTACCTTCATTAATAGCTGTCGTACTGCGATCTCCAGCTGATATCGTTCTATCTCCAGAAATCATATGAATATTGTTGGTCCACACTGGTCTGGTCTTGTCTGTTGTTCTCATTTCAATATTTTTTTCCATCTACAAATAAACTGCTAATATTTTTTCCCTGCGATCATTTGGTACAATGTCTGCCCACCAAGATTTTCTTTTGTGTACTAAACCCTGTTAAATACACTGATGTTCAGGTACTCTGGTAGAGTTTAGTTTGTGGGACAGTGATATTTACGCTCAGTCCATCTCATCCAAAAAATACCCACAATGCTACTGGATGGTGTCTTTTTGCAAAGCCTTGCTATCTGATAAACAGTTTGTAAACTCCACATTTGCAGATTGTAGGTTTTTCTCAGTACAAGAGTACACTAAGGCTACAGCAGGGCTAATTTGTCATAATAATCAAAATTAGATCATTTCCTCAGATTGTTGAGCCCTGGGCTACATTTACAGTAACTGGTTTTCATTTTCAAATGTACAACTTCTGCTATGTTTATACCGAGCATCCACACAACACTAGGGTTTCATGATCCTTCAGTTGGGGCTGGCCCAAATAGCAATTTCTGGGCTCTGGATATTTGACCCCAATTAATGATGACTATCCGAATGTTGGAATTGTCATACTCATACACATCGTCATATTCGCGAATATTCAGATCTCAAAATTTATATTCAGATATCACCATAACGACCGAATATTCCAGCCCTACCTTCAACTCTACAATTTCACTTAGACGCTTTTATCCAAAGCGTCATACATCTGAGAGTAGATACAACACAAACAGAAACTTGTGAACACAACGATGCAAACAAACACATTCGTTTCCTGTGTTGCACCCTAACTCGCTACACTACTATCACCACCTCTTCTCATGAACCTTTCCAGTAGAAAATAAAGGCATCACTGACTACCAGTGGTTATTTCAACTTTGATAATGAATTACACGAGTGGCTGACCTTATTGTCTACGCTAACGGCTTTTGTGCAGTAGCATTTTCTACTTTATGTTGCTGCTGAGTGCCTCCATGAGCTATTCAAGAAACTTTGAGTGAATAGTCAAGTGATGTGCGTTTTAGATGTATTAGTACAGAAAAACTGCTTAAGTTAGATAGTTCCATTTAGTAAATACCATTTCATTTTAAAATGAAAACTCGCTCGTGTGGACACAAACTAAACCCAACTGCTCACTTCAATTGAACCCTAAACTGTGGACAGATTGTAGAGTATGAGGACACCAAGTCCTGATAAAACCGTTACAGTGAGGATTCTTCATTTTATCTAGGCTCAGCTGAAAGCAGATTTTATTGTGGACAGACCTCAGCTTCATGACTTAAAGTCCTCGAATTAGACAACTCTATCTGATAACATCAACGCATTACAGACGATGGCAGAAATGTTTTCACAGGCCAAAGACCAACAAAGGTATGCACGTATTTTAATCCACTGACGTACATATTTGTGACACCATTTCTGTTTAAATAAAGTTTGTACCTGTGTGTGTTTGTGTATTTTGTGTGTGATTCTGGGCATAAGTGTTCGCTTTGTGTTGTTACCTCAGTCTTTGGATGCCGACCTGAACTGTTGCTGAGCCTGAAACAAATTTACACACACACATCAGTGCAAACACACAAGCTTCACATTCTTACAAAGTTTTCTTCAAAAAAACAACGAGTAAATATACTGAAATAATCAAACTCCTGGTGGACTCGACACATTTTCAGCTTCTTTTTAGATTGGTGGTACAGCTGATCACCTTCTCGGTGTTATTGAGCCCTCCTTTTTCATTTGGCTTCCAACCAAAATATGTCAAAGCAACTACTTCCATGACATTAATATCAACAGATGATCATCGAAGTGCAGTTGGCAGAGTATCAAAAGTTGAGCTCTTTAAGATGAACAGCTGGTGCCATTAAACCAAGGCCAAAAAAAGGAAGGTCGTGCAAATGGCGGTGTGGAACAGCGATTGAAATATATGTTTTGGTTTAATCTAGCTATTTTCTACAGGTAAATGGAAACAAATTTGAAAAATGATCCCAGTCAGCTCAAACAACGGTGACAGGTCTGCATGGTAAACACAGAAGAAGCAGTTGTGTTTATGCTTCGGATCTTTCATTTCAGAGTAATTGATGGGGGCAGAGCCCAACAAAGAGACTACAGCAGTGAAGCCTGACTGTCCACAATAAATCAGTTAAGTTTGTAAACATCTTTTTCTCTCTGGTTCAACCTCGGCTCCGACAGCTTGGTGTTTCAGTGTGCTTGAGATAAACAGACTTTATGCAATAATCAGAACAGTTACCCCAGCGACGGCCAGCATAAATGTGTATACATTTCGTAAATAAAGAAAAGGACACCATTACTCTACATATATTTACACTATATCTTTAAATAATAGTTAATAGATTTTTGCTACTGTATTATCTTATTTACCCTGTCTATAGCACCTTTAAATACCAACTTCAGTTATGTTCATTTTGGTAAAAAGTGTCACGATTATACTACAACACCAGCTGCATACGGTCCAGGGGGGATCCATACTGCAGACTCAGACAGCAAAAGCTTCCTAAATATTAGGACTTTTGTCACATGATAATGAACTGAATATGTTTGGGTGACACCTGACAAAGTCACCTTGGTGAGTGGTGAATTATAAAGGGCCTTTGAGACTGACTGAGACTAAGACATGTTACTAACCAGGTAGCTGCCGGTGTGGAAGCCACACATGTACCACAGCATCATTATACTGGAGGTGGTGTCAATGGCCGAAGGGGTGCCAGATTCTTTCCCACCAAACATCCAGGCAGGAAGAGGGGGAGGAAAAAGAGGGAGGAAGGACAAGGGGTCCTGGAGAAGGAAAGACAAACACTTTGAGACACCAGCAGATGAAATGACATCAGAAATGTTCAATTAAACACAAACCTGGTCCACATTAAAGAAGATGATAATAAATGTATTTCTGAAGAATCACTCTTTTTTTATGTTATAGCAAAACCAACAATATTTATTAAAATGTACTTCACACACAGTGGCCACACTGTGGCAGACATAAAAGTGCGTCAATGTGTCAGATTTACCCCTGAGCCTGACTGAGGAGGAGGAGGGAAAGGAGGGAAGAAAGGGAAGCTGTGATTGGTGGGTTTCTCTGCTCCGTCTCTCTGCTGATTTCCTCTCCTCTTCTCGTCTGCTTCCTTCTCCACTTTGCTCTGATTCCCAGGTCTCTCTTTAACCTGCAAACACACAAACGCCACAATAATACAAATATAAGATGAATCTGTCAAAAAAAAATAACATCTGTGGCAACAAAATTCCTCAATCATACATAAAATCTCACAGAGGAAGAACAAAATCTTTATAAGTAACTGTGTGGACAGGTTGGCTTTAGTGAGTTTCTACTGCTGAACTGCATTAATAGTGTTACCACCAAAGAGGTTAGCCTTTATTTCACACTATTATGCAACTGGCACAAAGTTCACACACAGGAGTTCTGTTTCTTCAACAGTACTTATGGAGACTCACCCAGGAAGAGTTCTGCTGATCATCTCTCCATGCTGGCCTTCTCTCTCCTCCCCGCTCTCCCTGGTTCTCCTCCCTCCTCCTTCTCCTAAAGTCAAAATTAGTGCTGGTTGCAATGGACTTCCTGCCACCCTACAGGACCGACAAATATGTCTGTTTTCCTTTGATACGTTTGTAAATGCTACCTTAACATCTTACTTGCACATCTTGAAACCTGGGCTACATCCAATCTTTCCAACATGTTGACCACAGCTATGTTCTGTACCCAAGACAGCTGAGACTTAGGAATCAGGGATTTGACAATCACTGATTAAACCAGAGTGACAAATATTAACTTTCAACTTTCCTGCATATCTGGACATGAAACATAGCATATCAGACGTTGACTGGACAAGAAGTCATCAATGTTACAGACATTTTCCAATCAGTCCCTACAGATCTTTAGAGGTGACACTCAGCTCTTGGTCCTGGTCCGGGTGTTTACCTTGGCTCTGCTGGGTCCGTGGAGCTCATCAGGGCTCAGCAGGCCACTGACATCCTGGTCCTCCTCATTGTTGTACTCGTCGAAGCGAATGCGGCAGCGCTGACCTTTGACCCACAGAACCACGGCAGGATAAATCAGACCATCCTCTGAAAACACTGCCCGGCACCGAGAGCCAGTCTTCCAGTCCTGAAATACAAATTGCACTTTAACAATTATTTATTAATATACATTAGCATCACTTTTTAAGGTGTAAAGAAACAGAGCTGCTTATTGTTCAACAACTTGATGCTGTTCTCAAAGTTAAGAACTTGCAACTTGTCATATTTTTCAGTTTTCTTACCAGATCAATTGCTCAAGAAAATAAATCAGGGTCTCTGCAGAAATCAGCCAGTTAAATTTAATGCCTTTTAATGCTAGACTGCAAAAATTTTAATGCCATGACCGTGAACACAACAAATTACACAGGTTTGTTTTTTCTTGTAAAAGATGATTTTTATATGAAAACTGTCCCTACATTTCACTATTTCTGAATCCGGAAACCACCCCTGACCACCCACGGGCTATAGTCATTCTCTGAATTCCACGTTTTCTAGTCATTTTTGCTGGAATATGCATTTCCCCATTTCACCGCTATCCTCCACCCAGTCCAGCCTGCCGGCCACTTTCCAAACATGCAGTTTTTGGCAATTGTACCCGACTGGCCGGAACAATTATCGCAATGCTTCGGCATGCACATATCTGACGAATCGCAGTCTATAATTACATATTACAATCAAGTATTTTTTCTTGAAAACTGCAGAAAGAATTTTTAATGCCACTGAGAATCCAATTTAATGATTTTTAATGGCATTTAAGGCCTTAATTTTTACAAAATCAGTTTAATGACTATTAATGCTTTTTAATGCCCTGCAGAAACCCTGTAAATGCTACTTGCTTCCACAATGTTGATTTTTTTTATTTTTATGTAATCGATCAATTGTGGTGCCTCAAAAATGTTTGACAATACTGAAAAAATGTGCCATTACAATTATTCTGGCCCTAAGAAATTCAACAAAGTGCCATAAAAAAAAAATCCAGCAAATATTCAAAATCACATTTTGACATTATTGCTTAAAGAAACTCTCAATTATAAAAAAAAGTGGCTAGAAAATATGCTTTCAGTTACTTATTAATGAAATTACTATTTCGACAAAGTCAAGCAGCATAAAAGCGCTCCATGAACTTACAGGAACTTTGTTAAAAATTGTTTATACCCAAAAAAAAACCAACTACTCTGAATTCAATATAATTTTCTATTGGTGATGAATGATGAACCTGTGAGCTCGGTGTTTGCGGTTCAGCATCACAACTCTTGAGTGCGCTCAGTTCCATGACCTCCTCATTGCCGTAGCCAATGAAACGAACTCTGCGGCGTTCACCATCTACAGACACCACCACTGCCGGATACACCTGCCCGTCCTCTGACCACACCACCCGACACTCAGCTCCCACCGCCCACTGAGAGAAAGAGAATTAGCCTGATAAGACCTGATGATTCATTTACTGCTGAGATCACTGGTCAGGTGGCAGGAATTCTACTAACAGCTAAATGGGACAGAAAGCAGAAAGAAAGGCAAAGGATCACATCTGCAGATGTTATTTATTGTTTAGCTTTGGTGACAGTGATGTAAAGAGTAAAGTAACCAGCCTACAGTAACAAAATAAATACATTACAAGCTTGCTGTTTTATAGGTTGTGGTCTGACGTTTTACACTCTGAACTCTAAAACTCACTGCCTGATATTTTTACAAAAACCAAAAAACATCAAAACTACACTATTTATCAGTCAGAAACTCAGAAAACAACAATGATCAAATAGTTTGATTTTCACATTTCCAAAGTCCTTAAATTAATCATGTGTGCTGTGACGTTACACCAGGAAAATAATCAAAATCTATGTGACATGATATTTCAGCAAAATCACTTCAATGTGTCTCTTAAAAATTCTTCTCAAATTAAGCATTTGCACTAGAGCCTGTAAAAAATACAAATTAAAAACTCTGGGCACCTCAGGACCACTCAGAGGCCATGACTGATTCAGCTGGGACCAACAGCCACGTGACAAAAAAAAAATAATAATAAAAAAAAATCAAGACTTTTCAGTTTAACTGCAGGCTATGTTTACACAAAGAGAGGTGACGACAAGAGAAAACACATTGGATCACTAAATGCAGCATGGCTCATAACCAGAGTGCTGAGGAAAAGGTTGTTGGCCAGTTGCTGGACGATACATTTAGCATTGTGAAATATCTCTTAGAGTTGATGTGCAGAGCATTGTGGAAAACATTGCATTTATTGAAGTTGTAAAATGTAAACAGTTAAATATCTCTACCATATGGAGTCACCATTTGTTGTCCAGTATCGGCAACACCTGTGAGTACTTGGAAAAATGATAGGCATGCTGATTTCAGGGTATTTTTAATTTTGTTTAATAAATAATCAGAGATATTCTACCTTTTCATCTACTTTGTGATTTAAAGTGTTATTACTGTGTCAGACTGCATAGGGCACATTCTGTTCTCTTGCTGCATGTATAGAGGAGCAGGGCTTTAATTATTTTTACTCTGCAGCAAAAAATTAACCCATAGTGAGTAAAATTGTGACAGGAGCAGAAAATGCCAAATAAACTGTTGATGGTCACAGTTAAATACCCGTTTTCTTTTAGCTTCCCTGCTGCTGTAATCCCTGCTGTCTGCCTGCAGGGGGCAGCAAAGCCAAACTCAATCTGCATGACACCAGAACAGATCTGCATGAAGTTTTCTTACCAGCACTGCTGGTAAATGTTCTTATTTAAGGTCTGAGTTCAGCTAATAAATAACTTCATATGGTTATAATTTAGTGCAGTAAATTGTATTTCATTGGTTATAATTTAACAACTTAAATAAGTTTTTAAAAAATAATTTATGGAATTGTACAATAAGTTAAAAACAGTAAAAGGGTGAAGTTTGCGTGTAGGAACAAAGGTTGCATGTTTTGGTTCCGCTACGGATTTGAGACAGCATAGACGGGAGAAAAGGTTTGCTTCCTGAGCCAACTTGGACATGTTTGAGAGACTTTTCATGGACTTCAAAGGATTTTCAGTAGGAAACCCTTTCATGACAGGCAGGGCATCGAGGTATCGTGTATTTGTGTATGTTTTCTTTCACGTCTGAACAGTTATCGCTATCGTAAATTCTGTTCTTGATATACTCCTACTGTTCATGCACACTGCCCGTTCTCCCCGCGTGAGCTTGGTGTTAGCCTGGCGTGCGTGTAAAATGGAGTCACTCCAAAAGTTGTGAAGAATAAAGGCCCGTTTCAAAAGAACTACCTGCGTCTGAGGTCATGAAGAGAGTTACACTGCTCATGCACACCTGCCCTGTCTGTGCTGTCCTTACCTCTGGCTCAGTACTGGAGGAGTCAACTGCAGGTGGACAGGCCGACTGTCCATTTCCATTCTGCAACTTCTCTCTGACATCTCTCTCCTCTGTGGCTTCACCTTCTTTGAGCTTGACATCCTGCATACAAACATCCTTATTCAGATAAACAGAATCATTTGGTTACTTGATGGTGAAAGGAAGTCCTGCCAGAGTCTATTCAAAACCCTGCCAAGTCCACATTTTTACAGCATTATGAAGAATTGCTCCAAAAGATCTTCAAATCAGCTTTATTAAATCCACCATGTACAGGTCTCTCCTCTTTCATTTGTAATGCATAAAGTGGCTTTACAATAAAACGCAGCTGTCAGAGCAAATATTTCTTACCTTATACTGTAATTTCTTGTCTACCTACCAAATCAAAGAGGTGTAAAGAGTCTTTGGTCACTTCACATGTATGAGTGACTATAGTTAAAAAGATTTAAATTTATTATAGCTTTAAATAGAGATTGAAGACCTGTTCTCGCTTAACTGTTGCTTTGCAGAAGGTTTTCTAGTAATATACCAGAAAACACACTATCAGTCAAGTTTGGACACACCTTCTCATTCAATGCTTTTTATTCATTTGTATTATTTTCTACATTGTAGGTTAATACTGAAGATCAACACTTTTTTGTTGACAACATAATTCAATATATATTCTTTTATCGTTTTGATGTCTTTAGTGTTAATCTACAACGTATAAAATGATTAAATAAAAACCACTGAATGAGACGGTGTTACCAAACTTTTGACTGGTAGTGTATTTCTAGAAACATTTTTCAGAGATTATTCATTTTCAGCCAAACTATAATATACTAACTTTTAACAAATGTTCCTGCGTTTACGGTCTTCTGTTTTTCAACTTAAGTGAGCTGATGTAAAACTGTCAGAACTTGTGTAGGAGTTTGAGGAACTGCTGTCTGAAAACGGAGACAATCTAAGTCTTGCTGTTGCCAAAGGTCAGAAATGTAACAGGAAAATTATTGGGGACAGTTTAAAAAGATGTAATATTTGCTGCAAAACTAGAACATATCAAAATGAACGAAACTGTCCTGCAGTTGCAGCATTTGGTATTTTTCTAATACACAAATTGAAAATACTTTTGAATGCAAGTTGGTTGACAATTCACTTAATGAACGAAAAAACGTCCAAGGTTCCGTGAAAGGCGGGCTAACTTCGTATTTCTTCTGGTGGTATTTCAGTACACGGTAAATATGTAAAAACAGAAAATAACCTGTGGTATTTCCAGCACGGTGTCAAACACTTCGACCAAAGCGGCCTCGTCTTTCACAGCCGCCGTGACAAAATCCTCCTGCGAAGAGCGGATTTACAGACCGTTAGTGGCGTTAGCAACGAAGCTAAACGTCAAATTAGCAGTTAGCCCAATCCCACTAAGCTAGCTGATTCGGACGCTCCAACGGCGTTTGTTGACCGTTATGTCGGTGAACAATTAACCAACCCACTAACTAGCGTGATTCAGCGAACGATAGCGGCCGACTTTCAGGTATTAGTCGGTACCGCCGCGTCCGTTTTCTTCATGAGTACCGATAATTATCGGTTAACACTGACCGACTCCGAGGCTCTGTCGGGAAAACCGTTTTCTGCCCGCTCAGTCATGGCTGTCATCGGTCACACGAGCAAACATTTGTCGAAGCTTGAAGATTGAACCGCGACAGCACCTGTGTCAAGTTACACTGATCTGAACGGAGCTTCCGGTGTGATTTTTCAAAACAAGGCCCAAAAAGTTAACGATTACTACAAGTTAAAATTAAGAACGTCTTGAAGTTACATTTTAGAGCATCTTTTGAGCGTGAGTTTTTTTTTTTTTTTTTAAAGAACATTATGTATAAAGTTAAAGTTTAGATCGTCTTTATGAAGGTAATTTGTAGGGCATGTTACGAGTACAAAGTACAATTTTAGCACGTCTTTGAAGTATGAGGATCAATGGATGTCTTTAAAATATCAAATAAAAGTTTTTTTTTACACCTTTCAGATAGATTCTAGAACATCTGGTAGGAATAAAGTTACATTTTTGGATGTCTTTTAGGTACAGAGTTAGATTTTTAGTCTTCATTTATGTATGTGATTAAATTCTTTGATGTGTTTAGGTAAAAAGTTTGACATCATTTAGATATTAAATGAAGAATAGGACGTCTTTAAATTGAAATATGAAATAAAGTTTTTGCCGTCTTTTCAGTACAACTCAAATTTCAGATTGGCCTTTAGGTGTAACGTTAAACTTTAGGTTTTTTTGAGCGATTTTGACATCTTATGGATATTAAGTTTAATTTTAGGATGTTTGAATGATTTCAGTATAATGTTACATTTCAAGGTGTCTTTTCAGTATAAAGTTAAAGTTTTGAACGTCATTAAGCTAAAATGTTTTAGGACATCTTCTAAGTATGAAGTGAAACTATGTATGTCTTTTAGCTCTAAAGTTACACTTTAAGCAGCCCAGCAACTATTTTTCCCCTCCCGGTGACCCACTGGAGGTGAAAAGCAAGAAACAAGCAGCAGAAGTCTGTAAGTTTGTCTGAATTTTCTGTAAGTGAAAGTTTGCTTTAATGATCTTTTACTGTTTGTTGTTTCAAACTGCTGAAGTTCAAACAACAAATGTGACGTTCAGCACATGAAGAGGAGGATCAACAGACACACATGAGCTCTGCGGAGAACTGTGTATTCAGAGAGACCATTTAGTGCATTCTCTAAATGATCCCCAGACTGAGGAGGATAAATTAGTGATCTAAAGGACGTGTCGGATGGAAATCACACGTAAATGAGCTGAATGGAGGCTGAGAGCTGCAGGAAAACCTGCAGACTGAAGAACAGCAGGAGAGTTCACACTCCAAATTAAAGGTGACATTAGTCAGTTTGTGGATTCTGAACCTCAGCTGAATAATCTATACTTTAAAATATCATCTTTTTAAAAAAAAAAAAAAAATCTAAAATTTGCCATAAACTTTTACTTAAAACTTAAAAAATGTCATAAAACAAATAAAAACTTTAGATACCTTCATACATTTAAAATAAAACTTTTAAAGCCACTTTGAATTGTATTGACGTCTAATACTGTATAGCTCCCTCAATCATTTATGTGATTGGTTTCATTTTTACACTTCAGCTAAATGTCAGTTCATAAAGTATAATACAAAATACTTTTTAATTTTAAGATTTTAAGATCCAGCAGAAATATTTCTAAAATGCTGCAAAGATATTTACTGGTTTTAAAATCTTTTAGTATTAGTTTTTTGTCTAAAAATTCAAAAAAGAACATTTTATTTTTTTAAATTTAAAATAAGTTTAAAAAAAAAAAAAGAGTGCATTGGACAAACACGGCCCTAATTTTAAATTCACCTTAACACTAGATTAATCTAATTCTTGAATTTAAAACTTCAGTGGCACACATTTAAAGTCAATTAAATCTACATTTCAATCTTAAAACACCTTGAAGTATAACATTTTTGACTCACCAAACGTCATTTCCCACATGGATTGTTCCTTTTAAGAATATAATTCTATACTTAATGTTCATTTTTGTGGTGCTGCATTTTTAATTTTACATTTTAAGTACTGAAACCTGAACTATGTCATCTAAAAACACTTATTCTGTATGACTTTAAATAGTATACATTTTAGTCTAACATAACAGCCCTGATGAAGGTTTTGATCTGTAATCACAGATTGATTGATTGATTGATTGATTGATTGATTGATTGATTGATTGATTGATTGATTGATTGATTGATTGATTGATTGATTGATTGATTGGTTGATTGATTGATTGATTGATTGATTGATTGATTGATTGATTGATTTCATCATCAAAGTTCTAGTGTCCAGTTGTTTTTTTCTGTGATTGACTGCAAGCAAACCTCGTCAGGCTGATTTTAATCCTATAATTATTAATCAGTCATATTTTTTCCCGTTAAGGGAAGGCAAATAAAATGTAATAAAACACTGCAATTTAAAAACTAACGAAAGAAAACAACAATAACATGACTAAAATAAAAAACACAAAAATACATTAAATAGAATGGAGCAAGAAACTGAAAAATAGCCAAACATATTAGATTTTTTTTAAGTATTTCAAAAATCAAACTCCAACATAGGGAATATATGAAAAGACACTAGAAAACAATCACAAAGTAAATAGGGAATATTACAGATTAATCTTCAGATGAAACCAGCAGGTGGCGCAGCGACACCACAAAATCTTTAATCCTGCAGAAACTATTATTTTCTTGTAAAGTATTCTTGAAGCCAGTTAATGCCAACTGGAAAAAAGTTAAATAAATAAATTCAAAATATTTTTAAAAAGTGTGTTATTGCTGTTTGAGCCTAAAAACTATTTAAGATACTAAGGAACATTTTAAGAATATTGTATTTGCAGCTGCAGCTCCAAAAAAATGTTTGTTTTTTTTTTTTAAATTAAAAAACCCTTTATGTGCAAATTTGTATGATTTGATTATGAAACCTGCTTGTTAAACTGTGATGTTCTTAGTATTCCTATATCTGCTCTAAATTTAAGTGAATCAGTGAATCCTGATTACTTACCAACACTTTACTGATAACACCAGCTATCAGCAGTTTCACTTTAAGAATGAGTCCTCATTTTCTTTTACCTTAAAAACTGTCATTTTAACTTTATATTTTCTTATTTCAAATACTGAAAGTAATTTTAAAAATATTCTGCTGCTGAAAAACTCCATAAATGTATGTTTTTTTTGTACATTAATTTGCCATAAATCTTTAATTTTACACCTAAACTGAATGAAATGTTGCACATTAAAAGCCCCTTATGCTTTATTTGCATGCATTTCAGGAACTTTAAACTTCTGCTTGAGCTCTTTGTCATGTTGTGTTAAGGACAGTGTCGCTTCCTCCACACAATAAGGGGGTTTTATTTATTAAGTCCAGTGTTTAGGTGGGTTGATTTAAGATAGATTTAAGGCAGCGTGGATGTGCTTAATGTTTCTTCTCAGAAATAAATCAGTGCAATTCAAAGTAAAGTCTGCACAGACTGAACCTGCAGTTTATTTGTGGATTATTTTCAGTCTCATTTCTGCAACAAAGGTCCATCAGAGACCCTGAAACTCCCTGGAAACCCCCTTAATGGCTTTGTAGCCTTTACAATCCCCCAAATCTCCCGTTTTGCTTACTAAAACCCCTGAAATATTCCCAAGCAGCAGGACTCCCCCTCGTTTTGCATGTGGCCCAGTTTAGGGAACCGGTTTTACAGAGAGTCCCAGAGTTGCTGCTGTGTTTCACTGCTGCAGGGTCACCATGAGGCCGCTGGGGAGCGTCCCAGACCTGGTTTCACCCTGCACGCAGCCAGAACAGGCCTCCAGAACATGATCAGACATGTGCGGTTCTAGCAGAGAGACTGTGTGGGTACAAGCAGACATATGAAGCGTGCATGTGACCGGAGCAGCAACGTTGCATCCATAAATGTATATTATGATTATAATTGTTATTTTGGTAGTTTTTCTCATGCATTTCTGTTCCAGGCTGCAGCAGGTAAACAGCTCTCAGTTTTTCAGTCAGGGTATTTTTAGCGCAGATGGAGGCGTCCAGAAGCGGCAGTGCAGGATTTGAAGCTTCCAGAACAGAAAGTGTCCTGCAGCGGTCCTCAAACTGTCTGCAAGAAAAACACAAACCTCCACCTATGAATTAACAGAGACACTGAACTGAGGCTCTGCTGTTCATCAGCGTCTTTTTTTTTTTTATTTTAAGTCTCCCCTTGCACAACCTGCAGCCGTTACACAATGCAATCTGTAGGCGCGTGCTCAGACACGGGGCCGGTCACCTGCTCCAGCTTCATTTCTGTCTCTGCAACAACCAGACTCCGTTTAAAAAATAGCCAATTTATCAATGTGCGGCTGTATTCTTGTGTTTGTGCACAGATACGGTGTGGAGACGGTGTCAGGGTGAAACTGTCTCGTTCGGCTGTGATTCGGGTGGATTCTGCAGGAGCAGTTCCTGGGAATATGGAGGGAGAAGATCTGGAAATTCCTCCACTCCGAAAGAAAAACCTCCCGGTAAACAGACTGGGAGAGGGGAGGAGGAAGAGGAAGAAGGAGGGACAGAGCGGGGGATTCTCCGAAACTTCCCACGTGGGTTCACCGGAGTATGCTGCGCGCTTAGCCAATGGGCGCAGAGTCCGGGGGAGCTGAGGACCAATCAGTGAGCGAGACACCGGTGTGTTAACGCCCACTGCAGACAGCGGGGATATAACCGGAGAGCTTCGACTCTCGGAGGCAGACAGCTCACTTCTTACTCACGGACTGAGATCACGGACTTATCTTTGAGTTTCGCTGTTACCGGACTCTGGAAGGATCTTTGTGCAGATCTGGATTACCTCTTGTTGGGACTTTATTACGGGATTTTAATAGAACAGCCGCCTCTCTGCGCTGCGGATATTTGTTCTTATCCTGGATCTTGTGGATTATTTTACTGAGTTCAACATGACTCTTGAGGAGGTTGTTGGATCCAACAGCACCGAGAAAAAGTAAGTTTGTGCTGCGCTTAGCTGGTGCGTAATTGCGCACTGACACGAGGTTGCACGATCACATGTTAGACTAGGTTTTAGTGCAGTTTATAGTCCCGAATCATAATTTTCAGATTCCATTCTCATGTTTAGTTGTCATGTGTAGATTTTAGCGCTTTAAGCCGCAGTTATGTGTGTCTTTGTGCGCTCAGTATGCCAGTTTCGGTCACGTTTCTAACCGCCTCGTGTCTTTGCAGGATGGAGACGGTGAGTCAGGCTCTGGAGGAGTTGCTGGTCGCGGCTCAGCGGCAGGACTGCCTCACTGTGGGAGTCTACGAGTCCGCCAAACTCATGAATGTGTAAGTAGGAGTTTTTATTCCGCACAGAAGAGATCGAACACACCACCAGTTTTATCTTTAAATGTGGGAGTAATGCGGTGACACTAACCATCTCTGTCCTCCTCCTGTTCCGCCTGCAGAGATCCGGACAGCGTGGTTCTGTGCGTCCTCGCCACCGATGAGGAGGACGAGGATGACATCGCGCTGCAGATCCACTTCACGCTGCTGCAGGCTTTCTGCTGCGACAACGACATCAACATCCTGCGGGTGTCCGGCATGAGGCGGCTGGCTCAGCTACTGGAGGAGGACACCAAGGACAACAACGGCAACGAGCCCCGGGACCTGCACTGCATCCTGGTCACTGTAAGTCCAAACCCCCCCTTCTGTTGCATTGATTTATACGGGATTGAACTGCTTCTCAATGTATATTTGAGAGGAAGTGAACGTGCAACTTGATCATTAGATGTAAATCCAAACTTGATGTTACACAATAAATAAATAAATGGATGTTTCCGGGTGTCTAACCGCGCGTCTCTGTTGTGTCTTTGCAGAACCCTCCTGTGCAGCCGCTCCAGTGTCAGGCCCTGCAGGACGTGGGCAGCTTCTGTGAAGAGAGCCGCTGCAGGAACCAGTGGGTTCCTTGCCTGGAGCTGCAGGACCGCTGAGTCGAGCAGAACCGAACCGAACCGAATCAGACCGCTGCGGAGCGGTGAGAAGTGGAGTGGAAACAGTCCAAACAGCCAACCCTCGAACAGACGAGGAATCTAACGGCGTTTGAGTGACGGAACGTGACCGGACCGAACCGAACCGGGAGCCTTCCTGCTGCCTGGATGGTTTGGCCTCGGGATGCACTTATGATGTCGGTACCGGCACTGAAAGTTGGACCGGACTGGGCAGGAGGTCGTGGAGCTGCAGAGATTTTTTTTACTGAAATGTCACGACCTGGGTGACAGCAGCTGGATGTCACGTGACTGAACTGATGAATGAATGAACTTGTAGAGCTGTACGTGAAGCTCTGGACTACCTGAGCTGCAGGTGTTGCAGATGTTCTGCTGACCTGCTCACTCACGCATGAACTTATGATTTCATGTTGCACACTGAAGTGACTCGTGTTTATTTAACTGAGCAGATTAATATATGAGTGAAAAGTGAATCCAATGTTGATGAATTCTGTTTGATGAATAAATTATTGACAAGAACTGATTGATTTCTGAGTATTTCATCTGGGATGGGTGTGGGGGAGGCATTAAGACTTGACATGAAAAATGTTGCCAATGTTGCCACAAATTGGTTAACAAAGTGGTTAATCCACTGATTATATTGGCTGTAGAGCACGAGGGGCATTTAAGGTGCCTGGAGAAAAACAAAACTCACATGTGCAGTGGGGTAATGACAGCTAATTTTTGCCCTGAGGCACATCAGGAGGTTATTCTGGTTGTGCTGAAGTGTGGACATCAAATTAAGTGGTTTTCAAAGAGTTCCTGCAGGACTTTGCCAGTGATTTTATACATATTCAGTTTAGTGTTCTTAGTCATGAATAACACTATGCAACAATTAGTACCTGAGTTTGACCATCCAGAATGAACATTACAGATATCAACACCACCATTCTGACCAGTCATAGCTACACTGTGACTAGACATGTTTTAAATTCTGTTTAATGTTAAAATGGCTATCCATTTCATTGAGTTTACCTCAGAAGTGGTAGCTGGAAATGACGTCACACCAAGATGACCATGTTTCGGTGGATCTGGAAAACCAAGACAGAGCCTTTTTCATGTTAGCCACAATTAACATTACCGTTTGATAAAAATGCAATACGTTTTTATTTTATGCAAACACCATAGCAACTCGTCCACACACAGTTGTGAGAATGACTGATTTATTGAATCACAAATAAGACACAAGTGCTAGCAAATAATACATTACTACAGCTTTCACTACTGTACACTACAGGCTGCGTTTCAGTTGACATGTTCTGCCTGGGAAGTTAAAAGTTCTGATCACCCAGTTAACGCATCACAAATGTCCAACGTACAGTTTGAAAGTTGAGGCTATTTACTACACAGGAAGCCTCTAATGAAAGAGTCATCCAGGTGCATTATGAGAAATATAGAATGCAGTGTTTTGTTTTGGCACTAAAGGTCAGAATATATGCACCTCTGGTACTTACATGTCTTATTATTGGTATTATTTTCATGATTCTTAGTCTATAAAATGAAAAAAATGAACCCATGTAACATTTTCAAAATCTTGATTTTGACCAACCAACAGTGCAAAACACCAAAAATGTTTTACTGACTCTCATTTATAGTAAAATTCTTCACATTCAAGAAACCAACTAAACAAACTATTGCAGGAAGTTGTTCAATTATTAAAATGTTTGCAAGTTAATTATTGCAATTATCTAATCAATGAGTTGTCTATTGCTCTAGTGACTGGTTTCTGTAATTTCACTGTAAACAAATCAGTGTAATTAGTAAAGTGTAATTTAACAGCTGTAACCTCTCCAATGAACAGAAAATGAAAGAAACTACAGTAAAGCAAAGCCATGATAATATCAAGCACGTCCTTATAGGAGGCATGAAGCATTAATATTTTAAATGTCCTTATGTCTGTTTACAACTACATTATTTCCAATTATATAATTTGACAAGTATGTTGAAGAGATTTTTTTATTATGAAAACCTTCCAGCTGGGTGGGAATGTTTCTCCTTGTCTTCAGTGCAATTCTTTAAAATCAACATTTTCATACTTACATGTATAAAAATCTGCTGTATTTCTTCAATTCTTTTGGAACAGTTTTACAGTTTAAAACAAACTATGTGGTCATTATGCATTTAAATCAGGTTAAAATGCAAAATTCTGCTCAAACAATGTCGAGATACCAGCATATTAATGATCATCATATCGAGAGAATATCCGGCTGTCCACATACTTTTGGACATGTAATGAATTGTTATTTCAGTTTTAGTCTTGACTGCAACTCTGCAGGATAAAAATGGATGAAAGCTCGGAGGAGTGCGTTGGTGGACATCTTCACACCATCTCGGTTACCATGGCGATGCCTGGACAGTGTCTGATTGTGTGTGGGAGTTCAACCTGCAGCAGTGTAGCTGCCTTGCTCGGGAAGGATTTGCAGCTTAACTGAAACTGAACTTGATTTTGAATCTTTGCTACTTCCTGTGCTTTGTTATAACACTGTAGGTTACAGATTCTACCTTCATACCCATAGAATCTGAGAAAAAACATCATTATGCAATCTATATTTTCAAAACAATTTATTTTATTACATAACAACACAACTTTAGATCACAGGGGAACATAACAAAACTACTACATCTACCTTTACCAGTACTGAAGGAGGTAATGGATCCAGTTAAATAGCTTTCTTGCTATTCAGTACTTTTTTTCATCAGTTTTGATTTACTCCAAGCAAATCTAAGAGCAAGTTCATGCTTTTTAGCCCAGCCGTAATGAAAACTGGATCTTTACAGTTCTTGTGCTCTACAATCATATTGCTTTAGTTCAATGTGATGACAACTAGCCATTTAGCTTATTGTTACTTCATTGACTTTGTTAGCTTAAAGGTAGTTTCTTGCGTTAGCTTCCAGTTAGGTTTTAGGACATGCTTATTTAGGTTTTGCTTCTCAAACCCATCAACCTTTAGGTCCTACCGGCTTATAGTTAGCCTTTAGTTTCTGTCGGTGAGAAGTTCCCTTTTCAAACCCACAAGCTAATAGTTACCTTCTTAGTTCTCTTAAGTTTATAGTTTGCTTCTCTGACTTGGTAGCTTGTAGGTACTTTATTGGTCTCCTTAGCATTTTTTTTTTGTCTGGGTTGAGTTAGCTTAGTGGGTTGAGTTAGCTTAGTTATTTTCTCAGTCCTGTTATCTTGTAGTTAGCTTGGAGAGCCTGTTGGCTTGTAGTTAGCTTTTAGGTAATGTTAGCTTTGAGTTAGCTTCTCAGACCTGCTAGCATATAGTTTTCTTCCCGATCTTGTTACTCTATAGTTTTATATACTAAGTATTGTTAAAGTTAGCCTTCGTCCTGTAGCTTATAGCTAGTATTTAGGTGCTGTTGGTCTGGAGTTAATTTCTTTGACCTCTTTGCTTATTGTAATCTTTAAGGTATTGTCAACTAGTTGCTGGTTTCCCAGTTTAATTGGCTTAAGCTTGTTTTATGCTTACCGCGTCCACGAGGTCCGTGCGGCTCCGTGCGGAAAAATTACGTCATTTTCGCACCCACGCCCCCTCCAGCGGCCTTTCCGTGCGGAAAATTTCCGCTCTGCGCACCTCCACATTTTTCTAACCAACGCGGACGGAGCCGCACGGAAAAACATGGCGGAGGGCCAGGACCTATTCGTAGCTGAAGTCTAGAAATACGTGAACTTATACGATTCATCACACAGAGATCACCGTGGTAACCGGGTTATGAGCTATTCATGGTGTGAAATAAAACTAACTGCTGAAATGCTTTTATTCGGTAAAATGCCGTGTTGTAAGTGGTGTAAACAATGGCAAACTTCTTCTTCCCTAGTTTAGTACCAGAATAGACCAGGTAGATGTGTGTTTGAGCTACACTGCCCCCTGCAGTTTGGAAGCAGACGCGCACGGAGTATAAATGCACACACGTTCTCTCGCACGGATTTCCGTGCGGCTGATTTCCGCGCGGCTCGTTCGTGCGGAAAGTATATTCCAGCCTTTACAGTTAACTAATTGCTTGTGATGTATCTACTCTCAGGTGTACATCGCTTTGGATAAGAGTGTCTGCTAAATAAAATTGTATAACTGTCATTGGCCTCATTACTTTATAGTTATATTTTAGATTGTGTTGATTGTCAAAAAATGAAAGCAAAACAATAACATTCACAACAACAACAAAACAACTAATCGTTGTTTTAATGCAAAGTGTACTGTTGAATCACTTTAACTCCTAATCAAAGTTTCCTCCATGGACCAAAATTTCTCCTGTTCAGCAGATTTATCATTTTGACTTACTGATAGGCTGGTAATTAAGAAGCTTTTTACATTCAGTAATCTAAGATGACAGGCAGTAATGTTATTAGGCAGTTCTTTAAAGTAAAGAGATTTACGAACTAAACTTATTTGCAGGTTACATTGAGAAGCAGCCACAAAGAAATTGAGACAAATTATGGAATGAGTTACTTTAGGATTAATGATGGTGCTCCATCCAAAGTAATATCACTGTGCTCGTGTTTTCCATGTTAACCCAGACAGAAAATCAACAGAAAACAGGACTTTGCTCAACAAGTGATTTAATCCCTTTCTTGGTAATAGCAGCTAATGCTAATGGTGGATGAGCAGGATGGACAAAGAGATCAGTTCAGTCCTTGGAAATGATTGTAACTGGATTAATTGAGGAGAGATCGTCTGTCGTATCACTGCAGAGAAGGGGGACATGGACACTGAACCACAGACCAGAAAAACACTTGTAATCATGGTACCACTAAACAAAGATGGAGGCAACAGGTGCTTCAAAGTTCTGGATGACCTAAAAATTAAAAATGCAAAACTTTTACCTAAATGTCACAGAGGAAAGTTTAGACTAAAATGTTTTTAGGTTTTGTGAGTAAAAGTAATAATAAAGAAAAGTCTGGTGACTAAAACTGAATCAAAATCTGGTGTCAAAACTACCATTGCTTGGTCCTGTTGGGTTACAGTGTGCATCTCTGTCAGCCTGCATTTAGCTATTCGGTCCCATTAGTTTAGAGTTAGGTCCTGTTATATATTTAGTTTTTAAGTTTGGGCTAGTTCTAACTAGCTGGCTAACATGGAACAACATGTTCAGTATTTTTATGGCAGGATTTCAGGCACCGTTATAAAGAATTAAGAAGGCACAGAACAGCACATTACTGGTTCCTTCTGAGCTTTTCTCGAGTTCCCGACCTTTGAAGGTTATTCTGACCTCTTGAAGTTCTTCTGTGAGAGTTGTGGGAGTAAAATATTCCTGTAAACCCAGAGAACATTGAGTTCTTCCAGCTGTGTGTTTGTGTGAAACCTGCTGGGCTGTGAACTGAAGCTCAGTCTGCAGCCAGCTCTGCCAGTGATGTCACATCCTGATGTCACATCCTGTTGTAACCCTCCACCTCGGGAGGTGACGAGGACTCAGCCGCTCCTCTGACGCCACACTACTGTTTGTATTGGCAGCTGGCCCTTTTGCTTGATGGGGCCCTTGCGGGTCGGATGGGCCTCTGACAGTACAGCAAACAGCAGCTGTTACAGACATGATACAGCCAATCAGCTGAAATGATCATGTTCCTGCTGGAGGCAAAGATCATAACAACACTGACCAGAGAAATTTAGAAATATTCAAATCATCAAATAAAGTATTGATGCAGCAATGCAAAAATATACAAATAAAGATCTTGCATTCAAAGCCTACAGTTAGCTTCCAGATCCTGTCAGTTCATAGTTAGCTTCATGTTAGCTTACAGATAGATTCCAGATCCTGTCAGCTCATAGTTAGCGTCATGTTAGCTTACAGATAGATTCTATATCCTGTCAGTTCATAGTTAGCTTCATGTTAGCTTACAGATAGATTCTAGATCCTGTCAGCTCATAGTTAGCTTCATGTTAGCTTACAGATAGATTCTAGATCCTGTCAGCTTATAGTTAGCTTTGAAATTCAGTAAGCACATAGGGAGCTTTGAGATCCTGCTAGCCTCAAGTAATCTTCCTGTTAGCTTCTAGATCCTGTTGACTTGTATTTAGCTTCCAAGTAGCTAATCAGCATGTACATATAATAGGCAATTCCAAACACAGCCTTACTTTCTTGGTCTCTGTTAGCTCAGAGTTAGCTTCTCAGTCCTTTTGACTTATTGGTAGCTTCTCTGTCTTGTTATATTGCATTTAATTTGGACATATTTGCTTATAGTTAGTTTCAAGGTTCTGTTAGCATATAGTTAGCTTTTCTGTCTTGCAACCTTAAAGTTAGCTTCTCAGTCCTGCTAGTTTACACTTAGTAAGGTCTTGTAGGTTAGTTTACAGTTAGTTTCATTTTCAGTTAGCTTATAGTTATCAAATACACCCAAATTTTTGTTTCAACATCACATAAAATTTTAGAACAAATTTTGATTTGACAAATGAAATGCTAAATAATTGTTTAATATCATTTAGAAATAACTAGAGCTGTCAAATGGAAATAGTGAAGCCAAAAGTGAAATCACACACATTTATACTGACATTTTTCCCACACAGAGACGTATTTTTCACCTCTCTCACTATCATGGAGACTTTGTGATGAGACGTCTTTCACACTTTGAGTTTGTCAGATTTCTGGTTTGGAGTTATTTGTGGTGGTTTCCTCACTTCACAGGTTTAGTGTTAATTTTACTTTCATAAGTTTGATATGAACCCTTTGCTCTTTATTGCTAAGCTTTTGCTCTCTTTCTTTACAGATTTTTTTGCAGCAAGTGTGTCTCTTAGAAATGATGTTTACTTGTGGCTAATTTGTGACCGAAATATGTTTTACGTTTTTGCTAACAAAGGAATCCTAAAGGTAGTGGTTACAAGAGTTTTACCTACATACCTATAAAATAACGAGAAAACAACTTAGTGATAATTACAGTAATTAACAGTAAAACAGACACTAAACAAAACATATAATTAATAAATTAGAAGAGACTACAATTAGAAGATCATAAATGATGGAAAAACAGTATGCAACCAACCTCAACTCATGAAGGATAAGTTCCACCCTTCTGCAGATGTGACCTGGTAAAATGTTGCATTTGTAAACATTTTTAGCAGGAACTTTGGATTTGTTTTGTTTGGAAGAATTTGTACGCACAAAAGCATTCGTTAACACAGCAGATGCATGCACTGAAAAGTAATACATTTATCTGTGAGTCGTCGACCTTGTTTGCATTGGAGGTGCGTGCCATCCGGCTAAAGTTTGTAAAAGACGGTTGTCACGGTTACACAAATAAACATCAGTAATGAGTGTGAGGATGTGGATGTCCTGTTACGGGCTAGCGGTTCACACCCTGGCTACACCTGAACTACATGCACAAACTGTATCTGACATTAGCGACACAGACACATCAGTGACAGCAGAGCAGAGGTCATGTGACTTTAATCTGAAGAGACATGGTGTCTCTGATGTGAAGGAAGGAATGTACCAGGCTGAGTTAATCACTTTACACACCCACAATGATTTGTGTATGTGTGCAGAAAGGCGAAACAGGGAGTGTAAAGACCTCACAGAAACCACGCGTTCCTTTCTGGAGGGTCGGAATGAAGGACTTCCAGTTCAGAACTTTGCTTCAGTTTATTGCAGTATCAGCATTTTGAGACCTACTGCTGCACTATTACTGCAATTATCTGATGACCTTACTTGGCATATTTACATTTGATATATTTAAGAATAGATAATTATGGCTTTTACATGACAAAAAGGCAAGGCCACTTGTATTATTATAGGTCTTGTATAGGAGATTGCATGACTCTGGAAGTGGTGGTCTTGGCTTGGTACTTGATTTGAGACTTGTGGGTTTAGATTCAGGACTTGGTTTGGCCTTGACTTGGGAACTTGATTTGAGACTTGTCGGTCTTGACTCAGGACTTGATTTGAAACTTGTTTGTCTTGACTTGGGAGGTTACTGAGCCTTTATCAGTTGGTTTGGATGTATAGATGGGAATTAATGACAAGACTAAAAGCAGAAACAACCCTAGATTGTATCTTGACTCTGGTCTTGTACTATCAGCATAGACCTGAACCCATTACTCTAAATGGAGTCTAGAGTCGAGTGTCTGTCACTCCAAATGATTCTATTGCCTCCTGACCAAAGCCTCACCACAGAAATGGCAGATCTGAAAACACTCGTATGAGTTACATGAGTCATTGTGGTGGAAGCTGACAAACACTCTGATTCCCTGTACACTCATCTTTGTCCACGTCCTCTCTGTGTAGCGTTTGATGACACGATACAAGCTCTCTCCTCGTTGAAGGCGATGACCCCCTGAGTGTTTACATCAGATCACTGAATCTCAAGAATATTTTTAGAGGCCTTAAATGCAGCTCAGTGTGTCACTCCAACAGCTATTTCTGTTCAGTGGCAGCATCCACAAACAGCGAGGAGGCTCCCTGCTCTCCCTGCGTCACGTCGTCGTGGAAACAGATGGAGCCCGCCGATTGGACTGCGGAGCAGGCCGAGGCAGCCGCTGAGAGCCTGGAGTCGTTGTCTTTATTTGATAATGAGACGAGCTGAGCGGCACGTCGACGTGTTACGTAGGGAGATCCTGCTGCTGCATCACTGACCATGTAAGGCTTTTTCAGAGATATGAGTCACAGAGAGGAGGCACCACAGATGAAGAACCACCGAGGAGGTGAACACAGAGGAGGATCCATAGAGGAGGAGAACACAAAGGAGGAGAACATAGAGGAGGAGAACATAGAGGAGGTGGACACAGAGGAGGAGAACATAGAGGAGGTGGACACAGAGGAGGAGAACATAGAGGAGGTGGATACAGAGGAGGAGAACATAGAGGAGGTGGATACAGAGGAGGAGAACATAGAGGAGGTGGACACAGAGGAGGAGAAGAGGCACAGCAGAATGACGAGTCTTTGAGAGGCAGAGACCGCTGCAGCATCAAAACACTGACAGCAGAGCAAAGTTGCAGAAAAAGAGAAAAAAGATACAATTTTCAGATTTCTGACCCTGAGGTCAGGTCACTGAAGTCAACACAAGCATGATGAGGCCCCTTAAACCTGGCACCTGTCTGCTTACCGTGAAGTTTTTTTTTTTTTTTTTTTTTTTTTTTGTGGAATGTCAGATTACCTGGAGATTTTACTTGGCTGTAGTTGTGGTTGTGAACATGCATGATTAGGCTACAGTCTGACTCTCAGTGTTTTTCAATTGTGATGGAGCTACAACCTGTCCAAGTTATAGCCTGTCTTTCACCCAAAGTCAGCTGCGGTAGTCTCCAGCTCCCGACAACCCTCTGCAGGATGAATTTGGGATAGCAAATAGACAAATGGATGGAAATCTGTCACTTCAGTCTAGTTAAAAAACACGGAAATCATGAGTCAAAGTCCCACACAACTGTGGACAGATTATGACAACAGGCCCCTAAACACACACATGTAAAAGGCCCTAATCCTGCTACAGCAGGGACACTGATGGAGACACAAGATATACAATTCCTTTTGTGTTAATTTTGTGGTTGCTCTGTGCCTCTTAGTGGTCATTTTGTGTCTCCTTGTGGTGATTTTGTGGGTTTTTGTGGTTGTTTTGTGTCTCTTTGTAATACATTTGTGGTCATTTTGTAGGACTTTGTAGTCAGTTTGTGGTAATTTTGTGCGTCCTTGTGGTCACTTTGTGTCTCATGATCCTTTTGTGCCTCTTTGTGAACTTTCTGAATCAATTTACAAACCCGTGACTGACTTTCTAACAAGAAGTGGTACCTCTCACTTCATGCAAAGCCATAGAAGACAACCCAGTGACCCCTTAGGTCCCTGATCCTATATCCTATAGTCCTGTACAGTGACCTGTCAATGCATTAGTTGCTGGGATGTACGTGAATTGCTTTGCTTCAGCTAAAGAAATCTCCCCTTTTTGTATTTTTTTTGTCTTTAAATTGACTCTATGGAAAAGCATGTCCCCTCCAAAACCCTGCCATATGTCTCTGATTACTGACTATTCTCATTATTGGGAAATTAAACCTACATGATAAAATTGTGGTTCATTCTACTGATGTAATACTAGCTCAAAAACATTGCGATCAGCCTATAGAGCATTCTCCATATGAATTTGTATCTCTGCACATTCCCCACATCCCCAGCAGTAGGTCCAGTCCTGCTGTGGTTGTGTGTCTGTTTCTAGCTTCAGTCAGCTCTATGAACAGCTGTTTGACTGATGAAGCACGCTGGAGCTCTGCCTGTGATTATGAATCAATGATTTCACTCCTTTTGTTTTTCTTCTTCCACATGAAACAGACCTCAGGATGACGGCACAAAGCTACACTGTCACATATCTTATCAGCAGTTGTTTGTAAATGGATGGCATGTTTGTTGTGTTTTGGATTGTGAACACAGATTTTTATTTTGTCCTCTGTAGAGAAAACCTGTCAGCTGTGGTGCATTCAAGAGCAGCTTCTAACAGAAGGCATGAAGAGATGCTTAGTATTTAATCATTCTTGTGAAGTATTTCAGCCTTTCTGATGTGTTGTCATCATACCGAGGAGTTGAAGATGAGACACAAAGTCACAAGCCAGTAACAGCTCTGACGGAGTGTTTCTCTCTTTCAGGAATGTCAGGAATGTAACTCCACATGCTTTCTCTATGCATTGGTTAGCTTTATTCTTTTTAATAACCTTCATTTGTATTTTGTGTCACTTTGTGGTTGCTTTTTGTTCCTTAATGGTTGTTTTGTGTGTGTTTTTGTTGTAATTTTGTCTCTTTGTCTGTGGTTGTTTTTTATCTCTTTATTGTCTTTTTTGGTCCTATGTTGTGTTGCTCTTATCTCATTTTGATCATTTTGTATCTCCAACTTGCACGTGTCTTCTTCCTTTATTAAACCTTGTTCTTTCTTTCATTCATTGATTCAAAATGAGCTGCAGGACATTTAAAAACATGCACTCAGAAAACAGGTACATGTTTTTCACTCTACACTGACCTTCACCTCCCGCAGTCCCATTGGCTGCTGCCATGTGATGTCATCACAGAGACGTGCTGTCTGACGCAGCAGGAAGCTGCAGATGCTGATCAGTGCTGACTGAACTTCGACTTCTGACCTCAGTACCGGAGCAGGTCCTGACTCTGACCTGGTCTGATGCAGCAGTCGGGACACAAACAGACAGACTGGGACACACACGTGCCGTCTTGCGTAGTTTTAAATAAAGGTAATGATCACGTGATGTTTGTGACCTGCCGAACATTTATGGGTTCATCATTCTGTGATCTCTGTGTTCTCAGCACCTCCTGGCCGGCAGCAACATGAACACTAACCATTAACTGCACACATGCATACACACACACAGGAAGTATCCTGTCTGTGTGCGTGTGTTTGTGCACATTTACACAGCTATGTCTTTGAGGACCAGTGTGAGTTTTACACATTTTGTCACTTGGGTACAGACCTTCTACGAAATGTTCAAGACTTCAGGGTAAAATCCTGGGAATGCAAATGAAGTTCCTAACAAGGATAGAGGTGTGCACTCGTGCACAGTGTGTGTGTGTGTCTTTGCAGGACGGTGCTGCAGGAATCCTGGCACCCATTATGCAAATGAGTCCTCACAAGGATAGAAGAATAGTATAGAAGAATAGATGTACACACGTGTGTTCGCGGGGCGTGTGTGTCTGTGGGGGGATTTACTGGCAGTCAAACCAGAAGTTCACTTTCTCTTTCCCCTTACAGTAAAATGTTTCCTGTGTGTGTTTATTATCACACTGATAAGTTTCCATTTTAGACTTTACAGCTTTGACTTCTAGCTCTTAGTTCGAGTGAACCTTATCTCCATAGTGAGATCTGATATCAGTGTGTAAAAACACATGACATTTAGTGACAATGATCAGACATAAATCTTTCAACAACTCCTGAATGGATGGATTTGGTTCAAACATTCTGTTCCCTTCTGGATGATCTATAATAACCTACACTGTACTTGTAAGAGCTAGCATGGCTGCAGAATCCAAGTTTTTCTCCTGGATTTGCCAGGAAACCCGGGCCCTGGTATCTGTTTATCTGCATTTGGTAACTCACATTCTTATCTTCAATTTGGACAAATAAAAGAGCAGAGGTTGGATTTCCTACTTGATAATTTGGTTAAGGTTTCTCAACCTTGACTTTTGCATATCATGTAATTTCTCAAAACAGCAGTCTGCACAATACAATGTACAGAAATACAGCCTCTTTACTCTGAATGAGGTTAATGCCTAAATGTCTAAAACATCAGACATTTTGTGCCTTTTTCGCTCTTCTGTTTCTTCAGTAACGTGATCTGAATGTCAGTTGATGAGTGTTTGTTGATTATAGAAAAGAAACTAAGCAAATCTGAAGGCAGCCATTGATTGCTTCTCACTTTGTACTTCAAATGTGCAGAAAATTAGGTCACTCTGAGGTCTGATTTCCTACTTCTGAGGCACTTAAAATGCACTGTCAGACAAATTGATGTCAGAAAAACGGGACTATTGTTTGTGAAAAATTTCTGTTGCAGTGCATCATGAAGCAACGTTTGGCTGCAGGAACTTAGAGCAGGCATGGGGTGCCACAAATCAGTTTGTCAAGAAAGTTTTCCCTTGAAAACAACCTTGAAAGATTCCACCAGTTAAGTTCCTGTGGTCTGAACAGGCATTGTGGTTCACGCTGCCTGAAAATTGTTCTCACATTCTTGCGATGGAAAACGGCCTAATGGCACATCAAGATAGAAGGGAGTCCTTTGTAACGATTGATTTTGACTCCTCTGTTTGTTGTTATAGGGGAAGAGGGACTGTACATTTATGTGTACACATGTAGAAAGTCCTGTCATTTTTGCCACCATTACACAAAATCCCTTCATGTAAACAAAGGCCCTGTGTTCATTCAGCACTAAAAACTGTTTCTGAACATCTCCACTCAGCAAGGAGTTTCCCCAAACCTATGTTTTCAGTAAATAAAACTGTGTTTATATAAGGTGAGTGGTCCCATTAAAAGCAGTAAAATTCTATATTAGCCACTCCTGTTTGCAGTGCATTATAGATGTACACATAACTAGCACTGATTCTGAAGCAAACTTGAAAACAGGCAGGTTTTCCAGGATCACCTCTCCCCAACCACCAGCTGTAATATTTACTTAGTTTGGACTTACGACCAGCTGCACACAGATCAGACCAGAGGTTTACAGCCTTGCCATCAGAAACAGATCCAGCAGCCAATCAGAAATCTCCCTCTGCTCTGCTTTACTGTTTCTTCCTGGTTTCTGTCTGACAGACACACAGTCTGCAGAGAGAAAGTCAACAATCACAAAGTTATATCTGTTCCCGAAATGCAGGTGTGTCTTCACGCTCAGGTTATAAAGATCCTGCTGTGTTAGTTGTTACCATGGTAGTGGGACAGCAGAGGCACTGAGTGCATTCCAGTATCAGCACTACTGTACACACTGTAAAAAAAAATGAACAGGACATGAATTTACCAGTTTTTACCTTTTGTACAGTTTACTGTTTACAGATTTTCTCTGTTTTGTTAAATTACATATAACTAGCAAAATCATGTGAACAAATGTACATTTTAACTACTAAAAAACAAGCCTAAACTGTAAACAACATAAACAAAAATCTGTATTATTTTCATTTTCAGGAGATAATGTGCATGTTAAGGACTAAAAGTGGTAAATATTTTCTTCACTGGCATTATTGCAAGCCACTGTTTTTTTACAAATTTTTTTTTTACACATTTGACTTTAAAATGTCATTATTTTTATTGTACAGTTACAGTTACAGTTTTTGAACTTTAGAGTATTCAGTATTTTTTGACTTATTTTTTCTAGCATCCTTGCAGCCAGATTTTGACCTATTTTTTACAGATTTTTTTTGCAGTGTATTATACTAGAAAAAGTTTTAGTGTGTCCCAATACGGAAGCCAAAAGCACCAGGATGTCCTGCTACATTCTGTCTCATTTTGAAGTTTGCAGCCAATACACTCTTCTGGTTGTTATGACACACATTACTTTGTGCAGCTATGTCACATAAGTCACCGTGTCTTATTATAAACAAACTTGAGCTGCCAAACATGAACTGATGGATGACAGCTCAGTTTGTGTCTGTGACAGAAATATGAGGAAGGCGCAATCTTATGATGTAGTATTATGACCCTGTTGTATGAATGCTGAATGAAACAGACTGTGAAGGCAACTGTAGTACGTGCAGAAAGTAAAAAGACAAAGTATGGAATTTGGAATGCGATTTATTTGATATTTATTCTTTTTGACACTGTAACAATGTGTTTTCACTCCGACAAGGAACGTGGTGGAGTTATGTGAGGCTCAGCATACGTTTGTCTGTCTGTCTGTCTGTCTGTCTGTCTGTCTGTTTGTCCGTTCGCAACAAGACTCAAAAACAGATTTGGATGAAATTTTCAGGAAACTTCAGAAATGACACAAGGACCAACTAATTAGATTTTGGCAGTGATGCGGCTTATAGTCTGGATCCATAGATTTGTTAAAATTTTCTGTATCATTGCGAGATAGCGGTAACTATGACAACAAGTGAACACTATGCCAGCTGTCTGCTGACAATCACATGATTGTGATCCTACTACAAATCGACCGTTGTAAAGTTATCCGTCAGAAATTATACAAGGAACAACTCTCAATAGACAATTATCTTTTCTCAGTGGAATTAGATCTTAGTCTTTATATTAAATATGACTTACAGACAAATGGGGCTGTACTGCAGCTGTACTCTGGGAGACATGAGACTTAATTTAAGTTGGCAAAAACACTCAATATTGATGCAAATTTATATCCCTAAATACTTACAGAATTTGGTCAAATTGCCTACAACCCAAAGCATTTAAAATGAATGTGAAAAATGAAGCTAATATAACTAAAAGTGCTCATGTTTCCATGTGAGAGAAGCAGCTGGGTGGAGAGTGAGGCCGCCTGAGTTCAGGGAGGTTTTTCCTTCTCTGCAGCTCCAACTGTCTGAACTATAAATATCTCCAGTGGACGCCGACAGTTATTTTTATCCCGGCTGAGGCTAAATTTACCGAGCCGGGTGTCGCCCCACCCGTCCTGCCGCAGAATAACCCCCACCCCCTCCCTGCTCGAGTCTCCAATGTGTTCAGATGCCAAACCAGAAGGCTGAGGTCAGGGAGTCTGAGCGAGGCTGAAAAAGAGCTCAGACTAAATGGGTCAGACAGAAGGAGAGTCACTCCAGCAGAAATCTGAGCTGAAACGTCTGAATTCCACTGCAAAGGTCTCCAGTTTATGGATTTTTTTCTGTCTTTAATGTTAGAAATGTGTCCTCAGATTGGGATGTTGTTTCACTGATTTCAACCCATAGACATTGAAAGAACCTGTATCTTAGAGTCACCTCTGTCTTTGGATGCTAAAAAAAGAGACTCAGTGAACATGTTTTGGTAGAAAAAAAAAGATTTTTTTTTTAAAAAAGTGGGTGAAAAACATCATCTTTCTTTAAAAGACAGTCATCAATGTCAGTCTTCATTAGTCCCTCAGTAAATAATCCTGATGTTTAACATCTTTGGGGATACTGTAGTCTTTTAGGCATGTATGGACTACAAAAATGGAGCATTCAACCTTTTAAAGAAAGATGGTATTTTTCACTCACTTTAGAAAAAATCTGTTTATTTTTTGGTCATCTGTTTATGCTTAAGTCATTGAATCAAGTTTGAAGTAAAATGTGTCAGTGCAGTAAAAATCACATTGTTTCAGCCAAATGATTATTTTGGTTTTATTGTAAGTTGTATACATAATTAGATGAATTAATATGTGGGAAAATATTAAAGAAAATCTCATCTTAGCTTTTAATTAATTGAAACTATTTATTCATTCATTCATTATTCAGATACTTGAGGATATATTCATTCTTATTATTCTTGTTGTCATTTAATTGTTTGTGCTAATTTGCAGCCCACACATCCATAAGCACATAAAGTAGAAATCTAAACTCTCCTGTTATTTTTCATTAAACAGAAAAGCACTGTATTTTATTAAAATATGCAGGTTGTATGTAAGCCAATCAATGGTTCCAGTTGAGTAGTTTAAGGTAAAAATGTCACGTCCTTATAGGTTTGTGGTTATGAGGATGAGGAAGAGATCTTCAAAATCATGTTTTTTCATATGGAATTTGGTCTGACTTGCTGTAGTTCAACTTACTTAAACTGAACAGTTATTAACTTTAAATGATCCTCTGTATGTTTGAATAGGGTTTCAGTTTCGAAAGAACAGAAGCTGCTGATTCAACATCAAAGTAAAAACTAGCTTCTTTCTCCGTCTTTAACCACTCAGAGCCCATCAGCATCTTCGTCTAAACACCATCACAGAGCCTCCTTTCTCTGTGTCCACGAGCCCACAATTACAGGCCGCGTGCTGAGGTAACCCCTACCCGCCCACCGCCACTCTAACCCCACCCACCCAAACCACACTTTGATCTGAAACCAAACGTCCCCTCCCTCCAAATGCTGCTGTTTTCTCCTCCAGACCACAAACCAGTGGGACTCCGAATGTAGTCCTGCACTTACTGGAACTGTGCATGGTCTGCAGAAGCCTGGAAAGCCTCTTCAAATCAGTATATTTTAGTAGATTCGTAGTACATTTAGTAGCTTTCAAGGGCCTGTTGTTGGAAGGTATTCCCTTCATGATGCTGCCACCACCATGCTTCACAGCAAGGATAGTGTGTATGTGATGATGTGTGGTGACTGAACATGATCTACTTTCAGCAATGGTCCCTCTCCCTAGTCTGTTTCTTGCACAGTCAGTCAGTTTTTGAGTGTTATACTGCAATCATTTGAAGCACATTCACTGCACTCAGATGATCTCCATTTCACTAATTGTGTGACTTCCAGCACCAACTGGCTACACTTGTGTTGATCTGGATAAGTCACTTTAAAGGGGGTGAACACTTGTGCAATCTCTTAGTTTGCACTTTATAGTTTTAATTTATTGACATTACTTGACAGACATCTGTTTTCACCTTGACATGAAAGAGTCTTTTGTTGTGAATGCCTATCAAAAGAGCCAAGATAAACTGACTGTGATTCTTTGTTGAAAAGCACAAACAGGAGAAAATTTCTGAGGAAATGAATACTGTTTATAAGCACTGTTAAAGTGAGAAATAAGAAGCTTCATTCAGTTTGTTTTAAAGTAGCTGGTGCGGATTCTCCTCATTCTGCAGAACTGTTGTAGTTGCTTCAAAAAATAGTTTCTAATGAGTCTAAATATTCGTCATGTGACAGATTATCAGAGAGTGAAGACGTCGTTCAGGTGTTTTGGCGAGATAAACTCTCAGGTGTTCGTTTCAGTTGTTGAATCTCGGGATCAGTTTCTCTCTCATTATTCAAATTTCAGCTGCAGTGACAACAACCTGAAACCTCCCCTCCTATCTGAACCCTGCAGCTGTTTGAAGGCATTATGCAAATGAACTGTGATGCAGCCAATCAGCAGCTGAGAGCCTCCAGAGGAGAAACTTTCTTATCAGCTGAACTCTGTAGAAATGTTCCGCAGTTACAGCAGTAATAAGTAGCTTCCACGAGTGCATCAGCAACAACAATCTAATCATCTGGGGTTATCTGCATTATATGCAAATTTGGAACAATATTTCATGTTATCACCTCTTTGGGTTGTAACTGATTAAGATGTTATTAGTGCCACAGCCGTGCAGTCATAAGTATTACAGTCCTGAAGTCCTACTTTTAGAATTTTATAAAAGCATGTTTCAGTGGTTTCTGTCTGTTTTTGTATTTCTTAAAATCAACATGGACGAATAAATTATCTATCTGTCTATCTGTCTATCTGTCTGTCTGTCTATGTATAGTACATAGTATCGTATATTTAACATTTTTGTTGTGAAAATGTCTGCAATGACACAACATATCTTTCATTTGAATAAAACTAATCAATGTAAAATTACAGAACCGATATATTTTATTGTGATAAATGTTGCTATTTCTAGGTTTAGAAATATATTTAGAGTATTAACTGTTTCAATTATCAAGTAAAAAATCTAAGAAAATTTGTGAATGTATTTTATTTTTTACTATATCTTTTTAGATAAAAAAGGATTTTCTTTAACGTAAAAACATATTTTTATAGTTTTTCACAGTTGTAGGTTCATTCAAGTTACTTTGCATTAGATATGTAATTTCACTATTTTTATTCTAATTTCATAGTTTTATTACATTTTTTGTGTATTTCAAAAAATACAGAACATAGCTGTAACAAAGAAAATTTTCTTTAAAATTACAGATATATATTGTTTTTTTTTTGTTTTTTTTTTTTACAGCCACTGTAGCATCTCATAGTGGGTCAACTACCAAACCCAGCAATCTCTAATCAGAGTCATGTGCTCGTCTTTATAGCAGCCTGGTTGCAGCACAAAGCTGCACCGTTGTGACTCCATCAGCTTGTGGAAGCTGTGGCTCCTGCAGCAGAACATTTTCCAGAAGAGTTTGTTAGAGTTTCTGGCCTCACATGTTGCACATTTGTCGTTGAAAACTACTGGTGTGTTCATGGCAGCTCAGGGAACTACAGATTTATCTGTATGTTTAAGTCATCTTCATGCTCTGGTTCTGCTTTAAAATTAGCTAATCGAGGCAAGGCACAGAAACAAATTAATGCTCCTCATCATAATCAGCATCAGGTTAATCTTCATCTGCAGAGTGGTCATCATCAGCAACCTGTCACATCAAACAAATCAAATGTGGTTCAGCATTCTTTAAAAGCGATGGACAAAATGTAGGTAAACTACATTTACAGATTAGGTAATCAGTAAAACAACAACACTGGAAATAGTTAAACAGGAGACAAGTAGTTAAGATAATAAAATATAAATATAAAATTAAAAAATGAAAACATTACACAAAATATGTTTATTGTAGTAAAACAGTAAAGCATTGGCAAAAAAAAAATAGAATAAAATGATTAACAATGATGATTTTTGACGTCAACATTTTGCTACTTGCCGAATCAAAAAATGTTAATTAGTTGAGATTTTCTCCTTTAAATTCAGGTGAAATGTAAAATCCAAACGTGGCTGCAGCTGTAATTAATCAGCTGTACGTAAAATAACTTCTAATCAGACTTTATACGTGAGCTGACATGCAATGTGAACTTCATCTCCTCCAACACCAACATGATACGATGGACGAGGTCAGTGGTCAGCAGCCACAATCCAGCCCGAAGACCCTGATGATGAGTATTAATGGAGGACAGAGAGCGACTCCGAGGCCGATCAGCTGATTCATCAACAGGATGTCATGTGCTGTCAGGTGCTGGAGTGTATGTGTCTGTGTGGACATCCTGGTGACTGATCTGGTCAGGTTTGAGACGATGAAAGAAGCTCTGTCTTCCAGGAATAATTTGCCTATATACACTGCAATACTGATTCACTGGTTTTGGCTGCCTGTTTGCAGAGCCTCTGTTGCTAGGTTTTGGTTTTGCTCCACAAAGTTTTCAAAACATCGACAAAATCACTTTCAAGAAACTTTGCAGGCAGTGGTGTCCTCCTGGACTGGGGCTGACTCCTCTGTGTGCAGACTAGCCAGCATGTGACGACATGATAGCCTCTTTTTTCAGAAACATGTAATGACACCATCAAAGAAGCCTGAGCCCATCAGAGTTCCTCTCATCTGCTGTCAAAATGATCAGAAAGCATGTCAGAGCTACAGAGGAACCAAATCTTTCAATTTGTTTCTTGGATCTCGACAGATGAATGAGAAACATCAAAGGAGCTGATAGAACATGCAAACTAGCTGTATGCAAACTTGGGGACCAGATTCCTCTGGACATCTGCAAAGAAGAAGATGAAACCGATTTAAAAAAAAAAAAAAAAAAAACAGGTTGACATCTGCAAATGACTGGTCATTGTGGGAGAAGGGTGAGAACTTTGTTGTCACCCTAGGAAGGAGTCATCTAGAGGAACATTTGCAAAGGCCTTTACAAAAGAGGCTTCTCCATGAGTTCTACTTACGCTAATGGCTGAAGGGAAGTCAAAGACTGCTTCCTCTTTCAAAGAAAACCATGAGAGCTGTAGGAGAAACTTTGTAACGTTAGTGTTCCTGAACTGACAAGTAGCAAGAGTGTAATCATTCGAGTTTCTTTTTTCTTTCAAGATGAATGCAATAAAGAGTTCAAGCTGGAAATTACCTGTAAGCAGAGACATCAGTAGAGCAGCTACAACAAAAATGATGCAACAGATGTGAAGCTGCTGCTTTTTTAATTGCATTAGCACTTCACTGAATGCACCTCCAAGACATTAGTGTAAATATATTTTAGAAAAATCTGAAATTCTAAAAATAACTGTAATAAAAAAACAAATAAGTTTAGATGAAATAACTGAATTTTTAAAATAATATTAAAAACAGAAAAAAATAAGTATATTGAAATAAAATTTTAAAAATCCATCTCATTTATTTATTTATTTATCTGAAAGGGATGGTGTTAGCCCTGAAGGTTAATTTCTGTCATTCCTTTTGGCAACATGAAATCAGAATAAAAAGAAAACATTTATTATTTAACTCTTTAATATTTACATGCAGCCATGTAACCAGTGAAGTTTGGTCCTTTATTAGAAGTGTGATTGATGCCATTTGTCTGTGATCTGCTGTGTGTCAGTTACCTGCTGAGTTCAGATGATCCTCAGGTGAGCCCAGTGCATCATGGGAGGTGAACTGAAGCTCTGCAACCACCTGAGGACATGTCACTCTACCTTCATGTTTATTCACATTCATGTCATTTAACTTTATGTGTCTAACAAAAATCTACTTCCCTACAAGCATTTCCACGTTATTATTAATCAATATATTGACAGAGTATTTGTACAGACAGACAGGGAGATGAGAGGACAGAATTTATTTCAAGAAGAATTTCAATATATTTACAGAATAAGGCAGAAGAATTTAAACTTAAGTAGAAATAGTAAATAAACTGTAATAACATAAGCAGTTAAATGTTGAAGGTATTTGAAAGACAGAAGAATCTAGAAAAATAATATCAAGAAAATAGTAGAATAAATATAAAATTAGAAGAATAAAATAAAACATATTAAATAATATTAGCTCTAAAAAAGGGGAAAATTGCTAAATATAAATAACAGTCATAATCACAGAAAACAATAAAATTACAAAAACAACATCGAAATAATGTAGATGAAATATACATTGTTGTAAGTCAAATAAAACTGGAATTAAAAGTTTGAAGAATTATATAAATAAAAACCTAAAATAAGGTTGCAAAAATTCAGTAAATATATTTTTAAAAAATAACAATAATGTAACAGATTTTTTAAAAAAAGATAAAAAACCATTTGGCAAAAGTATTAGTACACATATTAATAAATACAAAGTAATAAAATGGGTTTCTTATTGTAAAATAAAATTATGTTAAAAGGGACTAACAATATTTCAAAATTAGCAGCAAAAGAATAAAAAAATCAAATCATGAAAATTCAAAAAAGACTTGAAGAGTTCAATAATTATGGTCAGACTGTCATCTGATATAAAATTTGTTTAATTTTATTGCTTTGAAGTTGTAAATCCATTCACTGATTGATCCCTGAGGTCAGACAGGCAGTAAAGACAGTAAAGGAGACGAGGACTTTAAAGCGAACAGAGCTGAATGTAAATGTCTGTCAATCAGGTGATAATGTGACACTGAAGCTACCTGAAGCTCCTGCAGTGAGACTAATGTCTTTACAGCAGGGACCTCGTAACAACCCCCCATCACTTAAAATATAAAACCCACCCCCACCTCCTCCTCTGTGTGTAACATAAACACAACTACCCAGCTGATTGTGTGTTTACCTGCAGACTGATACTGAAACAGGAAGCTGAGGGTCAGAAACAGAGGTCTTAGTAGGACAGAGATAAGGGAAGGAAACTGGGAAAGAAAGGATGAAAACAGATTGAAATAAACTGAAAACTGAAGAGAGAGAGAAAGAAGAATGAAAAGTCACATAAAAATAAATAAGTTGCTGTTCTGTCGACATCATTGCTTGTTTCATAGTCGGCACAGATTCTATTCAGGTGAACACGAGAGTGATGTTGGGAACTTTTAACATAAAAAACATAAAATAAACTCTCCTTTTTATCTCCCTCTCCTACACTTGAACTGTTATTTTCATTTGGTTTAATAATATGTACATTTGTTGTTGCATTCTTTTTTCTTTGCCCTCAAACAGTTCTGTTACTACATTTATTTAGACATTCAGACATTGCAACATTGTGTTGTGTTCCAGCTATATATATATATATATATATATATATATATATATATATATATATATATATATATATATATATATATATATATATATATATATATATACTTGACAGTTGATGATGCACCTTTGAGTGATTTCAGAAAACTCTAACCCTTCACACATTTCCCTTTGTTAGAGAAAGTCAGATTCACCTGGGAGCAATTTACCAATTCAGGAGAGATTTAGAAAAAAGTCTAATGGAAATGTATAGAACCTTGACATATTATGATAACTTGTTCAACCATATTGCATGTAAAGACTTATGCATGTGAGTCAGCATGCTAAGCTAAGCTACGCTATGCTAAGCTAACCAACAGTCCTGAGAGAGGAGTCAGTGTGAACACGTGAACTGGTTCTGTTTGACTGTGAGGAGTTTAGGAGAAATAAACTCAGTTGTGAGAAAAGTGAAGCCAGATGCTGAACACGTGTTTTTTCACTGCTTCCTCTTTCTCTGAAGTGTGGCAACTTTGTGTGTCTGTGTGTGAGTGTTAACCACACTCTGGCAATAAACTCAACAATTTCTGTCTCCTCAGTGACATTCACAGTCCGTCTTTGTCTCCTCGTGCCCTCCGACCAGAATGAAACCACTTCATCATCAGATATCATGCCCAAAGATATCTCCAGCAGCTTCCCTTCTCCACCTTCAAGTAGCACGTTAGCATCAGTTCTGATCATTGATAAGGACAAAGTAAGGACGGGTGTTGGTCTCAGCTGTGTCAATGTTCCACGCTGAAAGATGTATTCTGGTTTAACATGGCTGCATAAGGATGTTAGAGGGATGAAGTAGGAGACAGAGGTTCGTGTCCTCTGTTGGACCTTTATCCTCTCATCTAGTTCTCACTTTCACTCAGTGTTTGGTTAGAGGCGCTAAATTACTTGGTTCAGTTTTGGAAATAATTCTGGTTATGTTAAATTCACCCTTTCACAACAGTAACCACGTGTTACAAGGCAAACTTCTCCTTACGTGATAATCTGAAATGCTGACAACAGCAGCAGAGAACACTTGTGTCTATTTTTGACATTCAGGTTTTTCTATAGATATATTTCACTGCATGTTGAAAAATGGTGCTAAAGGAGACCCAGAACATTCAAATGTGACCAAGTGGCTGTAAATATAAGAGAGACAGGACTCAGACCTCAGTCTTTGGGATGAAATGTATCATAAAGAGTCAATCAGCTTTGACTAAATGGTAGTTTTTGACGCCCTGTTAATGAGAATGAGTTGCACTTAATCCATCAAACAACTAATCTATTAATGGAGAAAATAATTGACAAATCAAGACTGAAAATAGTCTTTCCAGGCTGAATACATGATAGAAATCAGACAACAACAAAAAATACATTTGAGAACCAAAGCTGTGGCAAAATGTTTTACATTTTTCATCAACAAATAAAAGACAGATATGAGCTAATTAGAACTGGTAGAATTACGCTCTCAAATTTTCCTAAATCTTCCAAAAAACTTTGATATTCTGAAGTGTTTAGCTTATAGGTAATCTGTTTAACTTGTTGAACTGCCATTAAGAAGAAATATCTTCCATTCAGTAACCTCATGTCTCATGTCAGTGCTGTTATCAGATGTTAGAAACACATTTATGGATAAAATTCACCTACACTATTTCTCAAGAAGCAGCAGAACAACTGTGATAAACTAAAGAAACACATAGGCTTTAATGAAAAGGAAACGAACTCATGAAAGAATAAAGAAGAGGTTGATAAGTGAGGCCCCAGGAGGAGAAATAAAACCTCCTGATGAGGGTTTTACTCATCAAGCTTCTGCAGCTACAGATTCACTTCCATCCAAACCACAGACTCTGATGTGAGTCCAGACAGTTGCCCAGATCACAGGTTTACTTCTCAAACTCTCACCTCGTCCCAGCAGCTCCTCCTCCAGCCTCCTGCAGCTGGCTGAGGGGGTGGTCGGCATGAGAGGAGTCACACAGGAGTTTAAGAGGAGGATGGAAGACGGCGGGGAGTTGAGTGAGCGAGTGCAGGATGAGTCAGCTGTGAAATGATGAAAGTTGTAATAAGAGCTTCATGAAAGACTTGAGTCAGGGAAGGGGGGCTTTTATTGTGGAGGGGTTAACCACAGTAAGTGATTTCTGCCACGCGCTCCTCAGCTAGAGGCGAATGCACTCTCTCTCTCTCTCTCTCTCTCTCACACACACACACACACACACACACACACACACACACGTACAAATAAGTAAATATAAAGCAGTAACATCTGAAGTCACACATCAGATATGGTGGTAGACGTACTAGATCCTGTACTTCGAGTACTAAAATCACAGTGTACAAATCCCTTCATAAGACCACCTACTGTCCTGCTGGTATCAGCGATGGTCCCGTATTGATTCATAAACTGAAACACAAAACGCTTTATCAGTTGGCATCAACAGTATGGTTCTCCTTAATCTTTCAGTAGCTATTACTCAACACATTTATTGGTGGTGGTGCAACCTGCTTCCACATACAAAGAGCCACAAAAGTCCAAATTTAGATTGTGGTGGCATCAGTCACTAAGCTTTGACCAAGTTGTTGACTTGATTTATCGTGTGGAACATTTGCTTTTTATTTATTTATTGACTTAATCTGCATTTTTACTCATCACTCATCAGACAGACGGATCCCATCTTATCTAAATGAGTTGGGCTTTCTTTAACATCATTTCACAAAGTTAGCCAAAAAATCTATACAAATCCCTGAAAGAAGATGTCCTCATCTACTCCAACATTAATTAAATATTGATGCATTACATGCGTCTCTTACATCTTACATGCATCTCTGAGATGGCAGCAGCTTTGACAAAACACTGTGACAGTGAGAATGGTTTGATTCAATAGCTGCAACTAACATTTATTTTCATTGTCAATGAATTTGTCGATTATTTTCTGGATTAATCAATTTGCCATTTGTCAGAAAAGTTAAAAATATCCCAAAGCCAAAGATGACAAAAGTCATATTGGGTCGACAATCCAAAGACGTTCAGTTTACTGACATAAAGAAGGAAAAAAAACAGAAAATATTTAAACCTCAGGAAGCTGCAGTCTTTTGACTTTAATTATCAAAGTAGCTGGTGAGTCGTTTAATGGTTTACAGCTACTCAAAAAAAACCTGCTGTCTGTGAGCTGTCAGGAACCGTAAATGCAAAGTTTTACACTTGTATGAATAAAATAGAAAGTTTCTGTTGCAACAAGCAGGTTTGTAAAAATGAAAGGTCTCAGGTTTGATCTCCATCAGCTCACCGGCCTCCTGCCCCACAGCCACCACACGATATATTAGGTTCACTGTGTACAAGTCCTGCAGTGAGTCATGTAGGTGCAACGCTGGACCTGAGCAGACAGATTCTGTCACTTTCTCACAGTGCTGATGACTCAGAGCAGCGACTGGGAGATTTACAACTCTGTGCTCTGTGACACTCTGAATCAGATTGCACTTCAGTTTCTAAACAGACATACGAGCGTCCTGGGATTGAACTGTCACTGTGAGAATCTCTGATTCAAAGCCCTCGGTGGGATTTCAGTCATCTCTGTGGGGAAACACTGTCACGTCAAATGGCTTTGTGTTAACACATTATGCAGCAGGAAGATTCTGGGAAATGCAACGAGGGTTTAAGGGTGGTAAAGTCTAATTTCACTAAATCGTCTTGGCTCAGGAAGAATCGAGGTGATAACACAGAGATGACACATCTGTTCCTCTCACAGGATTCATCACAGCACTTGTATAACCCATATTAATCCACATTAAAGTCGTGCTGCTGTGACCTTTTCTGAAATGTTCTAATCATTTCTAGATTGACTGTGTTATAGCTGGATGAATCTGAGTCAGGTCAAACTGATTTATTTTATTTTTCTTAAATTGCCCAAAGCTGCTGTGACTTTTCATAAAGTGACACCTACCAAACCCATATAAATGCTCATGGTTGTTGAAGTCGAGTTGCACAAAGCTGCAGTGCTGTGCTGTGGGGTGAGTGGATAGACGAATGAGACATCTGAAGTATTTTTCTGCTGAAGCAATTATGAATCTAGGTGTTAAAAATAGAGTTTCAGAACCTTCATCAGCTTTTAGTAGCTGTAGCGGCACACTTCTGCGTACACAACTGATTTTGTGTCTTTATCAGCAAAAATGAGATTTGGAGTTCCTCAGGGATCAATTCTGGGTCCTCTTTAATTTAGTTTCACTGTCTGATTGTGCAAATAGCTCACTGCCATTCCATCAATGTCTTCTATTGAAATTAAATTAAACATTAATTTAATAAGAAAGTTATGCAGGCAGTAATAATGATGAAACACTGGGTAAATAATTTCTGAACTTGAAAATGACCGGTGTGTTTTTAGCAGGGGGATCAAGGCAGCTGAGGGAACTATAAGAGATTCTTCATCAGTCTGATCTTCACATGTGACACTACGACCTGTATCACATGAAAATGTGTAATAACTAAGCTGGCCCACAGTGCAAAACATATTATTTTCACTGTAAAGGCTAAAGAATTGTGAGTTGCTTCCATTTTTAAGTGGTTATTCTTGTAGTGGGTCACCCATGTAACCTGGAAAAAAAAACAGGAGCTTTGTGTTTCCACTAATGTATTTTTATCCCAACCATGATGTTTTCCTAAACCTAACCAAGTAGTTTTGGTCCCTCAACTTAACCAAGCAGTTTTGTCAAACAAAAGCAACAAGCAACTAAAAAGAACAGAACATGCCACAGAACAATAGTCCCAGATGGGACTCAAACCCCAGTCTCCTGAGTGAAAGTCCTGTGGTCCCTGATGTGGACGTTGTTGCTCTTTTTATGTGTAAAGCATGAGAAACTCGTCACATGGCATGTTTCCTTATCACAGTAACTGGATGGCAGGTTTAAAGCAGAACAGATCAGAATGTAGCTGTATTTCCATAATCTATCGTTACTTTGGAAAAACTAAATGGAAGTGGCAGAATTTTTAAGTCTTCATTTTCTGGGTGTTTTTTTTTAACCTTTTCTAGAGAGCTTTATGGTAGACAGAAACAACTTTTCTGAATAAGTTTTTTTTAATGTAGCGAACATCTAACTCCCCTGCAGAAGCATCATGTTAAAACTATGAAAGGAAAAGCCTCAGTGTTTGTTGGACAGCAGGCTACTTTATGGGGTATTGTTTTTGTCCCCAAAAGGAGGTCGAGTCTCCACAGTGTCTGAGTATGTCCTCACAGCAACACATAAACCCTGTTTTCTGGCCGCTTTCACTGACTCTCAGCAGGATACTGTCGTCCAGCATCCATAAACAGACCGTTTTAGTGGGTCGAACGCATCAAGCAGCTCCAGTTTGGTGAAAGTTTGCGGAATTATGTAACCGTCTGACAGGGAATATCTGCTGTCTGTCCAGATGCTAGAAATCTGTTGTTTTTGTCTACTTAAGAGTCATAACTTCAGTGTGTGTTGTTCAGACAGTAAAGGAAGACAGTGTGTGTGTGATCAGAGCAGAGTTCCTGTCTGCATCTCTGTTGTGTCTGTCGGCTCTGGGTTTCCCCTCGTTGACTCATTGTTGCTCTGCTGTAAAGAACTGAGTCACTAAAACACTTTCAGACCGAAAATTAATGTTGTTTTCAGACGTTTTAAATCAGGAAATGTTAGATTTGTTATTAATCATGTGAGAGCGGGATAACTGCAGTCTTCAGTGCATAGAATACGTGGGAACTCTTTCAAAACAAAAGTGTGAATGTGATGCAGCAGGTAGACGTTTCCTCCTCCCACCAGTTCAGAAGAGGAGGTGAAGACTGAATGCAAATGATTAACTCTCCCAACACCGAGTAGTCCAACCATAACAAGAAGTAAAGAGAACTCAGAAATGTCTTGTGTGCAGTATGACAGTTATACTGCTTATTAAATTAAAAAACATACATTTCTTTGATTATTTATTATTTACATTTTTTTAAAAATGGAATCAACATTTCTAACATTTTTCCAAGTGACCAGAGGTGTTACCAATGCAGGAAAAAATTGTTGTGGTTTTGCATCCTATAAATAATTACCTTTCAACACTTTAACAGTCTCTAGAAGATGACTCTGCATTAACTCTAGATATATATTTCACTGTACTGAATGTATCTTACAACAACTTGCTGTAAACGTGCTCCTCTCTGTACTGTTTTTGAGTCATGATGCATTTTATTTTTTGGTCAATTATCCTTTTTTTTCTTCTCTCAATCTGTCTTTGTTGCCACCGCTCTGCTCTGTGTAAACACTGCCTGCAGTTCAGCCAAATGTCCCTGAATATTTGTCACATTACTGTTGCTCGCAGTTGAGTTTGGCTTTTTCGTTGTGCTGAGGAGCTCAGAAATTTTGGTCTTAACAGGATCTGGTCCAAATTCTTTATATTTAGTGAATTTTTATACGAGACACATAGGATAAAGTAATTTTTGATCAAATATCGAGATTTTAAGATTAAATTTGGTTGTTTTCTGTATTTGCAAGGATTACATTTTATTTATTTATTCATCTTTTACCATTTCTGACCAATAAAAGGTGTCATTTTAGCATTAAAAAAGCATAGCATGCCTTTTCAATCCAGATTTTGAGTTTCAGAGGGTGAATGACAGTCTGATGAGATGTCTTATTAAAAAATCAGCTGCAACAGGCTGCAGAGATGAGGTTGCCTGATCTGTCTAATTAGATACTTTATGCATTACTGCTTAGTTTAATAGGACTTTAATAGCTCTTTTTATGTTTTGCATGTAAAATCTTACAAGTAATTAGTAACTTAAATGGATTCATTGTGAAAAGCAGCATAAAAAATGGAAACTACAGAGGGTTAAATGTTGAAGAGGCTAGTTGTAAAGAGTTTCTGTACATTCTGTTTCATCCTGCAGACTCTTGGATCAACATGAGCTGAATTAGATCAACAGCCTCTGAACAAAAACACACAGTTTTATTAAAGTGTGAGCCTATCACACCGAGCTGTGGTCGCTTGTTCCACCTCAGCTCCACGCTGACTCCGCCCGTCTCTGCCTAAATGAGGCTCTTCTGGCTCCAGACGTGTGGTAAACCCAAACTGCAGACTTTAATCCGTCTCTCCAGAAACCAGAGGGGGACCACACAGGCTCTGCAGGCCGGATTCATACAGTCTGACTCCTACACGGCATTTACAGACAGTGATTCAGGCGTCTCAGAGGTGTTTCCACCAGCAGACTTCACCCAGAAATCAGTCGCTTTTACAGTGTTTTCATCTCCAAACAAAATTTTCCCTCCGTCTGTCTGCTCAGATCCAGACTCAGGTTTCCCTCCAGTTTTCCCTCCGTCTGTCTGCTCAGATCCAGACTCAGATTTCCCTCCAGTTTTCCTTCTGTCTGTCTGCTCAGATGCAAGTTTTATGTCTGTCTTAATGCAGGCCTGTTAAACTGCGTCTCTTCTCCGACTGCTGCTGCTTACCGACTGCCAAACACACTCTCCACCTCACAGGCTGCAGGCTTCATCAGCCATCAGACCTTTTCCATAAATGGATCCTGTGTTTCTGGTAGGAGCTGCTTGCTGCTGGATGGATTTCTGGGTGTTGCCGCTGCGCTGCATTCCTGCGTGCTGAGCAGCCGGAGAGGAATGTAAGGAATGCAGCAGGCATGTGACAACACAGGAGTGCCTGAGTCCCCACAGACAGGATCATCTCCCAGCGGTCAGATACAGGCACATCAGTCTCTCTGAGTCTGGGCAGTGATCTGTTGGAGTCCAAACTGAGGCTCAGGACCCACAGAGGGGTCACAAAATATATGAGGGGGTCCTCACATGATAGCAATGAAGTTAAAAAGTATTCTGAAAAATGCAAAAGGAAGACTTTAGCACAATTAAATAAAATGAAATCATTCCAAAAGCACATAAACCCCCACAATAAATAAGTAACATATATACATTAAGGCAAAAAGGGTAAAATAATCAATTTGAACAACTTTTTGGAAATGATGCGAAACAAAGAAGGTAAGTTTTAAACCTATGATCTGCAGGCAGAAAGTTCAGAGACCACCTTTAATCCTGGTCCAGGTCTTAGACATATTGACTGTGTTTATATCACATCAGAAAAAGTTGATGGAAGTTTTTCCACTATTTTGGCTTGCATTCTGACTTTTTCTAAAATGTGTTAATGGGTGATGGAAACATCTTTTCTGCATAAATTTTTACGAAACAAAGAATTATATCACATGACTGATCAGCTGTGAAACATGGCAAATACCAGCTGACATCATAAAATCAATAAAACCTCACCAGCTGTGCAGTTCCTGAGGGCCTTTGTCTCATTGATGGACAAAGTTTGGTTTGTTTCTTCTTTGCATGTTTTTCATTAAGTTATTTGTTACAGCCATCTGTAATCTATCGCACCAACTTCTGAAGACAAGGCCGAGTTTATTTGCTCCAAAACAATTCATGGAAACAAAACTAATTTGCTTGACAGCTGAATGGAAACACGAGCGGTGTTATACTTTCTGCATCCATAAGGACATGAGGCTCAGACAGGGTCAGCTTGATTTTGTCATCGCTTTCAGTCAGCAACACTCTGCCTGGATGTCTCTCTGGATGTACTCTAATTTTTTATCCACATAGACATGACAAGATCAGTCCACATGAAAAGAATATGCATTTGCTGACCTACTGTGCATATATGACAATGTTTCCTCCAAATGGACTAAAGAAATAATAAGATAACAAATACACATCAGTGATGTTTGCAGCTGTATGTATGTGCAACTACCAGGGAATGTAATCAAAATTTGGCAGGTCACAGATTCTGGTTCTTAAATGTTGGCACAGTGGGATGCTTTTTTTGGTGCTTTGTTGCCAGTCTGAGGCTACTTTCACAGTAATACCTTTTCAGTTTGAACATCTGTTACATTTCTGCTTCACACTCAGGAGCTTCCTGACAATAAAACTCTTATATGAATCAGTAAGGCTCTTGAAAACACTGCTGAGCCCATTTTATCTTGAAAACTTGGGAGTTGTGTTTTGGTGTGGACGAGCAGAAACAATGACACATGTACACATGTTCTCCCACTGATTGGCTCTTAATGGTAATACATGCCAGGGCCCGAGTCTCCTATCATGTGACACAAGGAAAACAAGACGTCAGCTATGCTACTTCAACACGGATAATAAATCACAAGCATCACTGACCTTGTTGTTTCTGCCAGCAGCTGTTAAGGAAACCTCTGGTCTTAATTTTCACAATTGCTATTCTTCATCCATAGTATTTTCTACAACTGAGCAACCGGCACCCACATACCCATTGAATGGTCATGTGACACGTGTTTTCAGTTTGTGGTTATTTTAGATTTTTGGACGGAGAATATTTTGGATTTAAATGCTGTTTAAAAAATGAAAATGTGTTGTTGTGTTTACTTGAATATGAAACTTGATCTCTGGATGTCACCGTCCTGAACTCTGTTCGTCCTCCCTCGACCCCGAGCTCTTCCTGCAGCTCAGAAATGTGGATCATCCAGAGATGTTGTTGCACCTGAACATGACAGGAAGCTGTGTTGAAATGTTGTTTACTGGTCAGTGAGGAGCAGCGGCTGTTATCACCGGGGTGGGGGGGACATGTGTTGAACTGTCCTGGTTTCTCGCCCTCCTGTTCCTCCCCCATTATCCCTACAGAAACTCTGAGCCACAGCTGTTAAAGCGTCTGTAAACCTCCGGACTCTCTGTCTCCCACCGCTGCAGCAGCTTTTCTATATTTGTCGAGTTTGTGTTTGTGCAACGGTCTGCAGACTGAGCAGAAACACTCACAAACCTGCGGCTTTTGCTTTCATTGTGTTTAGTCTTCCCGACCGGCGGTTCGCTGTAATTATGGAGGTTTGCACTCAATTTGTTCCCATGAAAATGTGACGCCTGACCCGTTTGTTCCCCCTGCAGTCATTTTGTTCAGCACAATGAAGCTCTAAATATTTCATGTGTTTCTATTTTAGATGTTCGGCCTCTCTGTGGAGCCTCCACGTCATCATGAATATTGTACAGTTACTTGTGATCTGATGATGCTTCTACCAGCTGACCTGTTGACCCTCCTCTGAACCTCCCTGCAGCCTCAGCAGGGTCACCAGCTGAGGGCAAATTCACACTTTGAATGCTTCGAGAAACTGCAAACACCAAGGTGTCAACTCTGTGACACACTTCAACCAGAAATCAGAGGATTACGAGTTTTTTTTTTTTTTTTTGACATTTTCTGCAGGCCTTAGTTTAGCCTGCACTTAATTTGCTTTTAACAATTTTTTTTCCTTTTGGTTTGTTTTTGTGTCTGTACCTAAGTTTCTTCTGAGATTTTCTTTGATGACATAACATTTTGGCCACAAAGTTGTCACTTACTACCTGCTGATCACCTGAGAAATATTGTCATCAGCCGGTAAAAACATTTGCCTGAATGATCTTCTTCTCTGTCTGAAATTTGTTTTATTTTAAAATGTTTTTATTTATATTACTTTAACATTTTCACATTGTATATATTGCATATAGTGTAATATTTATAAATATATTTTAAAATTAATTTTTACCAGTCCGATGGTGAGCAAATGCACCAAAATTTAATTCAAATATGCACAAACTAGTGTATGTTATTGACAGTAAAGTGACTATTCTATTCTATTCTATTCTATTCTATTCTATTCTATTCTATTCTATTCTATTCTATTCTATTCTATTCTATTCTATTCTATTCTATTCTATTCTATTCTATACATGAATGAAAATACAAAAATCCTTTATTTTCTTCAGGTTAAACAAAATCCACCAAAGTGCACCTTTCAATGTGGTATTATAGCAAAACTACAGCTTACAAAAATACATCATTGCCATAAATAAATACAGTGCATCCTTTTGAGACACAATTAAGTTGCATTTGAATGCATCTTGTTGCACATGAAATATGTGTTTATTAGTGCAATTTTACTTTATAATATAATATTTTGAGGGGCCTCAAAAAAATCACCAGTTCATCCATCTGTGCTGGTTTTGGCAGTTTGAAATTGTAAATCTGTTCAGTTGTCAGCGTCATCAAAGCATAAAAGCAGAAGAGTCCTGCATTAGTAAAGCTAATTATCGGATGTGAGGAGGGGTCCTTCATAATTTTAGTGAATATTGTCCCCAAGTGGAGCAGATCTTCAAATAAAGTTAATCAGATGACCACAAACACAGGGGGCTCGGGAGGTCTGAGCGCAGGACCTGATGGGAACTAAGTGGTTCACAGGGAGGTGTGTGGGGGGTCAGCAGGGGCCCACAGTAAACTTTTGCTCATCGGCCCTTCAGCAGGTCAATACGTCCATCTTTTGGGCCGCGACCTCCGAGTGTTCAGACCGCACAACTGTGGTCGTTTACCTGAGGAGGTGTGAAACAGTCAGAGACAGCAGAGAGACCAAGAGGTCGCGACCCGGAGAACTCCCAACATGCTGAGTGGACACCAGTCACCTGTCACCGTTTAGCACACCGGACAAACACACACACACACACACACACACACACACACACACACACACACACACACACACACACACACACACACACACACACACACACACACACACACACACACACACACACACACACACACACACACACACACACACACACACACACACACACACACACACACACACACACACACACACACGCACAGACGGAGTCCGGCCCATCAGCTGGTTGCTCAGTGGAGCATGATGGGAAACTGCATGCAGACAGCTTGTATAAAATATTCATTTCCATCAATCACTCAATCAATCAATTGATCAGGCTTTATTGGCACGGCACCTGACAGCAGTTCAAGCTGTTTACAGACAATCAACAAGGCGATAAGACTGTTTAGATGTAATGAGTAAAACTACCTGAGGTCAAAACATTGGAAAAACTAATAATAAAGGCAAAAAAACCTTTAAAAAATCTAATAATACAAAAAATGAAGAAACATATGATAAAAAAATAATAAATTAAAAGAAACTAAGACTGAGCTAAAATAAATAAATAAATAAACAAGATTTTCGCACTTAAAAATGTCTCAATTTCTATCTATAAATCAGGCAACAAAACAACAATTTGGATTGTATTAAGTATTTTTTTATTACTTTGCATCAATTTATATGTGGGAAAAAACTGTACAAGTGACACAACTGAAAATAACTATCACATGCATTGACAGGGAAAATAAAAGATTAATGCAGCCTCCCAGTAATGAAATATAACGACCCTGCCCAAGCTTTTCTGGGTGTTAATTACTTAAGACCACGATAATAAAAGAACACTGATGAATCACAACTTCACAACAAATGAGCTCAGCTAGATTTTGACACAAGAGCAGGGACATGAGAAGGAGTGTGATTAATGATGCTGTTGTTTAGATTCCTAATTTGCAGTAAATCAGATGACATAGCCCTAAATGACTGTTTTGGAGTGAACCCAGGGTTTTATGGCCTCTGTGTGTGCGTCTGCTAATCCGGCCTCAGAGAACTGACTGAAGCCTCCCAGCAGCTCAGACAAGAGTTTTGTTGCAGACGTTTTGGGTGGGCCTGTGTGGGAAACAAAGCTCTGACTCAGTGCCAAACTCCAGCTGGGATTTAACATTTTTGTTTATGAAGATGACAGTAATTAGTGCAGCTTTACCTGCAGCTCAGGTGAACCCCGTCAGCTTCTCTACACTCACCTCCACCCTTACATTAACAGAGGCTTTGGTTCCAAACGTGTATTTAACAAAAGCAACAGCAGATTAACAGCAGCTGTATGACTTTATCATTATGCATCACAGGAATGTGACTGGTAGCTGTAGGTTGACACAGCAGTGGCTTTATGATAATTGGCCAAATAAATCCTTAAATAATGAACAGACTACAGGTGATGAAAGCTTTGCCTTTGTCATATAGGAGGGCAGCAGCCAACTATAAACCCTTACAAATCTCTACTGAAAAAAAAGAGCCTTTAATTAATGTGTGGCATTAATTAAAGGGTCCAAACACTAAACAACTTAGTCAGGTTTGGGTTAAAATATATCAGCACTTTGGCAGTTAAAGGTGAAAGAAACAACGCTGGCAATCATTCTGAAACAGGAATTTACCAGCCTGTGTTTAAGGTTGATATTTTTCGACCATCCATCCACCCCAACCTCCTCACTACACCTGCTTTACGGCTCCATAACACAGATGACCAACACTTCACTGCTTATTTCCACCGTACAAAAAAAGAAGCCAAAACATGTCAGAAATCAGTATAGAACTTTTGTGTTGGTGAAATTAGTGGTGCTATCATCACCCTGCCTGCTGCCTCATTTCCTAGATGACAGTTATTTTTACCTGTTCACCGTCTAGCTAGCTACATATCGCTTACTTTTTGCCCAAAGACTGGCTGTTTGTTAGCTATAATATTAGCATTATTTGCTAAGTAAGTTCAAAACACAAACTGAGAATATTAGTACAGTTTATCACACATCAGTTTAAGTGGTTTGAAACAGATGATGACAAACCACATTAAAGAAATCACAGTTGTCAGTCATGACCAAGTGCACCTTTTTATAGCAACAAATCACGTATCAGCTGTAGGTTTGATGTTGTCTCCTGTGACTGCTAAAGGGCTCCTAACAAGAGAGTATTGTAATAATTTGTTGCACAAATAACCTATCGGCTTCCAGTGTTATACAGGGTTAATAAACTGTGCAAAGGTATGAAATGGAATGGTATTCAGTTGTCCTCATGTTTTCAGTTCATAGCAGTCTCATAACACAGGCGTAGTTTTCACCTGAACTTTGGAGGGGGGACACATCAGGTGGGGTTTGATTTCTAGGACACACAAGTCCTTCATTTTCTTACAAAGAAAAGCAGCAAAGGAGGCAAGCTGGATGAAAATAACAGAAATCAGTTAAGATGATGCAAAATCTCTGAAGGGAGCTCAAACTGCCAGCTCAGCTCTGACCCACTCTACATTTACAGTTTTCCTGCCTGCAGCCGTGGATTCGCAGCGGCGTCCTCCGCTCTGGGTTTGGTTTGGGTTTCTATGACGGACCTCTCCTCTCAGTGTGGCGTCAGGCCGGTCTGACATTTGGACCCGGGCTATTTAAAGCGGGCCGGCTCTGGTCTGAGTCAGGGTTCAGTGTCGTCTGTTGGCTGTGTGTGTTTGCGTGTGTGTGTGGGTCGACGGCTCAGCGTGGCAGCGTGTTTGCGTCTGTCGGCTGCAGGGCGAAGCTTGAAGTGTGCAGTGGGAGTTTTCTGACTTTACACTTGAGAATGTGTGTGTTCAGACTGACTGATGTAACCAGTGTGAGTCAGACCAAGGCTGTGTGTGTGTGTGTGTTTGTTTTTTTTTTTTTGACATTTCTGCAGGCCTTTAGATTAGCCTGCACTTAATTTGCTTTTAACAATTTTTTTCCTTTTGGTTTGTTTTTGTGTCTGTACCTAAGTTTCTTCTGAGATTTTCTTTGATGACATAACATTTTGGTCACAAAGTTGTCACTTACTACCTGCTGATCACCTGAGAAATATTGTCATCAGCTGTTAAAAACATTTGCCTGAATGATCTTCTTCTCTGTCTGAAATTTGTTTTATTTTAAAATGTTTTTATTTATATTACTTTAACATTTTCACATTGTATATATTGCATATAGTGTAATATTTATAAATATATTTTAAAATTAATTTTTACCAGTCCGATGGTGAGCAAATGCACCAAAATTTAATTCAAATATGCACAAACTAGTGTATGTTATTGACAGTAAAGTGACTATTCTATTCTATTCTATTCGATTCTATTCGATTCTATACATGAATGAAAATACAAAAATCCTTTATTTTCTTCAGGTTAAACAAAATCCACCAAAGTGCACCTTTCAATGTGGTATTATAGTAAAACTACAGCTTACAAAAATACATCATTGCCATAAATAAATACAATGCATCCTTTTGAGACACAATTAAGTTGCATTTGAATGCATCTTGTTGCACATGAAATATGTGTTTATTAGTGCAATTTTACTTTATAATATAATATTTTGAGGGGCCTCAAAAAAATCACCAGTTCATCCATCTGTGCTGGTTTTGGCAGTTTGAAATTGTAAATCTGTTCAGTTGTCAGCGTCATCAAAGCATAAAAGCAGAAGAGTCCTGCATTAGTAAAGCTAATTATCGGGTGTGAGGAGGGGTCCTTCATAATATTAGTCAATATTGTCCCCAAGTGGAGCAGATCTTCAAATAAAGTTAATCAAATGACCACAAACACAGGGGGCTCGGGAGGTCTGAGCGCAGGACCTGATGGGAACTAAGTGGTTCACAGGGAGGTGTGTGGGGGGTCAGCAGGGGCCCACAGTAAACTTTTGCTCATCGGCCCTTCAGCAGGTCAATACGTCCATCTTTTGGGCCGCGACCTCCGAGTGTTCAGACCGCACAACTGTGGTCGTTTACCTGAGGAGGTGTGAAACAGTCAGAGACAGCAGAGAGACCAAGAGGTCGCGACCCGGAGAACTCCCAACATGCTGAGTGGACACCAGTCACCTGTCACCGTTTAGCACACCGGACAAACACATGCACACACACACACACACACACACACACACACAGACAGACACACACACACACACACACACACACACACACACACACACACACACGCACACACACACACACACACACACACACACATGCGCACACACACACACACACACACACACACGCATGCACAGACGGAGTCCGGCCCATCAGCTGGTTACTCAGTGGAGCATGATGGGAAACTGCATCCAGACAGCTTGTATAAAATATTCATTTCCATCAATCAATCAATCAATCAATTGATCAGGCTTTATTGGCACGGCACCTGAGAGCAGTTCAAGCTGTTTACAGACAATCAACAAGGCGATAAGACTGTTTAGATGTAATGAGTAAAACTACCTGAGGTCAAAACATTGGAAAAACTAATAATAAAGGCAAAAAAACCTAAAAAAAAAATCTAAGACAAAAAATGAAGAAACATATGATAAAAAAAAATAATAAATTAAAAGAAACTAAGACTGAGCTAAAATAAATAAACACAAGCTTTTCGCACTTAAAATGTCTCAATTTCTAGCTATAAATCAGGCAACAAAACAACAATTTGGATTGTATTAAGTATTTTTTTTATTACTTTGCATCAATTTATATGTGGAAAAAAACTGTATAAGTGACACAACTGAAAATAACTATTGCATGTATTGACAGGGAAAATAAAAGATGAATGCATCCTCCCAGTAATGAAATATAACGACCCTGCCCAAGCTTTTCTGGGTGTTAATTACTTAAGACCACGATAATAAAAGAACACTGATGAATCACAACTTCACAACAAATGAGCTCAGCTAGATTTTGACACAAGAGCAGGGACATGAGAAGGAGTGTGATTAATGATGCTGTTGTTTAGATTCCTAATTTGCAGTAAATCAGATGACATAGCCCTAAATGACTGTTTTGGAGTGAACCCAGGGTTTTATGGCCTCTGTGTGTGCGTCTGCTAATCCGGCCTCAACTGACTGAAGCCTCCCAGCAGCTCAGACAAGAGTTTTGTTGCAGACGTTTTGGGTGGGCCTGTGTGGGAAACAAAGCTCTGACTCAGCGCCAAACTCCAGCCGGGATTTAACATTTTTGTTTATGAAGATGACAGTAATTAGTGCAGCTTTACCTGCAGCTCAGGTGAACCCCGTCAGCTTCTCTACACTCACCTCCACCCTTACATTAACAGAGGCTTTGGTTCCAAACGTGTATTTAACAAAAGCAACAGCAGATTAACAGCAGCTGTATGACTTTATCATTATGCATCACAGGAATGTGACTGGTAGCTGTAGGTTGACACAGCAGTGGCTTTATGATAATTGGCCAAATAAATCCTTGAATAATGAACAGACTACAGGTGATGAAAGCTTTGCCTTTGTCATATAGGAGGGCAGCAGCCAACTATAAACCCTTACAAATCTCTACTGAAAAAAAAGAGCCTTTAATTAATGTGTGGCATTAATTAAAGGGTCCAAACACTAAACAACTTAGTCAGGTTTGGGTTAAAATATATCAGGACTTTGGCAGTTAAAGGTGAAAGAAACAACGCTGGCAATCATTCTGAAACAGGAATTTACCAGCCTGTGTTTAAGGTTGATATTTTTCGACCATCCATCCACCCCAACCTCCTCACTACACCTGCTTTACGGCTCCATAACACAGATGACCAACACTTCACCGCTTATTTCCACCGTACAAAAAAAGAAGCCAAAACATGTCAGAAATCAGTATAGAACTTTTGTGTTGGTGAAATTAGTGGTGCTATCATCACCCTGCCTGCTGCCTCATTTCCTAGATGACAGTTATTTTTACCTGTTCACCGTCTAGCTAGCTACATATCGCTTACTTTTTGCCCAAAGACTGGCTGTTTGTTAGCTATAATATTAGCATTATTTGCTAAGTAAGTTCAAAACACAAACTGAGAATATTAGTACAGTTTATCACACATCAATTTGTTAAGTGGTTTGAAACAGATGATGACAAACCACATTAAAGAAATCACAGTTGTCAGTCATGACCAAGTGCACCTTTTTATAGCAACAAATCACTTATCAGCTGTAGGTTTGATGTTGTCTCCTGTGACTGCTAAAGGGCTCCTAACAAGAGAGTATTGTAATAATTTGTTGCACAAACAACCTATCGGCTTCCAGTGTTATACAGTGTTAATAAACTGTGCAAAGGTATGAAATGGAATGGTATTCAGTTGTCCTCATGTTTTCAGTTCATAGTAGTCTCATAACACAGGCGTAGTTTTCACCTGAACTTTGGAGGGGACACACATCAGGTGGGGTTTGATTTCTAGGACACACAAGTCCTTCATTTTCTTACAAAGAAAAGCAGCAAAGGAGGCAAGCTGGATGAAAATAACAGAAATCCGTTAAGATGATGCAAAATCTCTGAAGGGAGCTCAAACTGCCAGCTCAGCTCTGACCCACTCTACATTTACAGTTTTCCTGCCTGCAGCCGTGGATTCGTAGCGGCGTCCTCCGCTCTGGGTTTGGTTTGGGTTTCTGTGACGGACCTCTCCTCTCAGTGTGGCGTCAGACTGGTCTGACATTTGGACCCGGGCTATTTAAAGTGGGCCGGTTCTGGTCTGAGTCAGGGTTCAGTGTCGTCTGTTGGCTGTGTGTGTTTGCGTGTGTGTGTGTGGGTCGACGGCTCAGCGTGGCAGCGTGTTTGCGTCTGTCGGCTGCAGGGCGAAGCTTGAAGTGTGCAGTGGGAGTTTTGACTTTACACTCGAGAATGTGTGTGTTCAGACTGACTGATGTAACCAGTGTGAGTCAGACCAAGGCTGTGTGTGTGTGTGTGTGTGTGTGTGTGTGTGTGTGTGTGTGTGTGTGTGTGTGTGTGTGTGTGTGTGTGTGTGTGTGTGTGTGTGTGTGTGTGTGTGTGTGTGTGTGTGTGTGTGTGTGTGTGTGTGTGTGTGTGTGTGTGTGTGTGTGTGTGTGTGTGTGTGTGTGTGTGTGTGTGTGGGTGGGTGGGTGTGTCTGTGTGTGTGTGTGTGTGTGTGTGTGTGTGTGTACGTCTATCTTTGAGAGGACCGGTGTGAATGGTGGATCTTTGCAGATCATTTTTGAAGAGTGAGGTTTGACCTTCAGAATAAAGCTGTGCAATTAATTGATTTTTTTTTTAATAGTACAAGCAATTCACAAGCAATGAAATCTGAGATAAATATTATGCACGCAGGGTTTTTAATTCTAATTTGTTTTACTTTATTTAATGCTATTGCATAACGTGCAATATTTAGATGCTGTTTCTTAGAGATGAATGACTGACCTGTTTATCAGAGATGGTTCACTATAATATTGTTACTGCACAGTCACAGCTTGTGATGATTGTGATAATTGCTCAAATTTTATGCCATTTAAGAAATTATATGAATACGTGTTTGAAGCAATTCATATCCTTAATTTCTTGCATTAGATACAGACCAGTTATTATTGTTATGGTGTCTCATGTGTTAATGATCCTTCACAGGTTTTAAGTCTATTGCAAAGTCAATGTTGAACTGATGCTTCTCTGTAAATTAAATAATAAACTACAATACAAGTGAAAAAAATCACCCTTTGATATTTTTCCTAAATCGCTCAACCACAGATTTGGTTTTAGGAATCCGGTTAGAATCTAGTTTCCTGAGAGTTGCATTAAGTTAACCAAGGTCCTCACAGAAATAGCAGCACTGGTGTGTTTGTGTTGTAAGGTGTGGACTCAGATTCCTGCACCTCTTGTTTGTTGTGCGACATAATTTTGGATGAGCTGTTCAATGTTGCACGCTATCTGCATGTTTTCTGCACAGACACGCCTCATCATGCTTTCACAACACGCTGAGTGTGTGTAATAATGTGAGTCAACTGTGCAGCTGGCAGCGCTGCAGCTGAAACTGAAGCTACACGAAGTCCATCAGTGTGGAGTTCTGCAACTTTATCTGTTATATATGTAAAGACTGGAAATCTCACAGCTTTATTTCTTTTTCTTTTGAATAGAAAACTGACAAAACTTTCTCGTGTGCTGCATTGCTGCTATACAATCACACGTCATGTCCTGTATTTATAGAGGCTGTGCAGCTGTTTTAACCCCACTCTGTGTTCTCTTTATTATTTCTTCTTTAACCGGCTTTAAAAAAAATCTCCGTACATTGTTTTCTCAGATTTTCAACTTCACCTTAAACAAATCATGTGCAATGTGACGTTCCATCAGAAAATTAACAAAATATGATCTTAGAATTGTGATATGTCATCAAACTCATGTTGTTAAACATTGTCTCACTTGAAAATTTGCCAAAAATTAACCATTTATATCAGAACCTGTATATAACCAAAAAGTTCTGCACATTTCAGCACAAAGACAAGCAATGACTAACTCAGCTGTGACTTGAGAATGAGAGGAAAATAAAACATGTTGCGTCAATAAAATAAATGCAGCATCAAAAACAGTATGAAGAGGAGTATTTGCATAAAGATACGTTCAGCATGGTGAAATATCTTTACAGAGGTGATGCGCAGAATAGTGTGAAAAACACTGAGTTTATAGGAGTTGTAAAAATGTGATACATTAAATGTCTATAGTATGTAGGGTCACTATTTTTTCCAGTTTTGGTAACACCTGTGGGCACGTGGATTTGAAAAAGTTGGACGTGTTAAGTCCTGTTGCTTTTAAATTTCTAAATATTAAATAATCAAAAATAATCTCCTTTTTTATGATTGACTGCATTATAACTGTGTGACGCTGCACATCAGAGATTTTTGAGTTCTTTCTCCTTCTAGTCATTGTTGTGCTCTTTCCATAAGCTTTTATATTGTGGTGAAAAATGAGCACACAATGAGTAAAAATGTGACGGGAGCAAAAAAAAATTCAATTAAATTTACTTCAGAGGGTGATAAGCAGCCTCAACCAGAAGCTGAAATCATCCAAACCTCACCCCAAAATTCAAACGTGAACCGATTTAAGCTGGAGATTATAAATCCATTTTATCACTGTCTTTGGCTACCAGTAGCAGCAATTTTCATATCAAATTTAGTTTAATTTATTTACATAAACAGCTAGAATTGGCCAAAATGCTGCTCATAGCTTAACAGAGACAACAATAACAACAATAATTAATAAAAGAAATAAGACTGAAAGCTGAGTAAAAATTTATAAAATCTTGTTGTGAAGCAAAACAAAATTTCGTATTGGGAGTTTTATAAACACAAGCTTCAGGTTTTTCAAGTTTCATGTTGGTCCTTCAACAAACGTGTTAGAAACAAGGACAGTTACTGCAGGAACCACAAATGACTCCTCACACATAGAAAACACAGACATCATGATGAAGAAAAGAGGATCGGTCTGGTAGAGAATCTATTTCTGGTGCTGAGGTTTGAGGATGTGTGGTTTCATTGTTGGGGTCGGGGGTCCCGCTGTGGTCGGAGCCCCTCCCTCTGAAATGGCAGCAGCGTGCAGGGAGGGTCTGTGGTTTGGTCTCAGTTCAGAGAGCTGCTGCTGTGTTTGGGGGTCAGCAGGCAGGAGGCTGGGATGGGTGGGGGCTACTGTGGTGGTGGTCGGGGGTCCATTTAAGTCTATTTATACCCAGAAAATGGGGTCTTTTTTGGTTTGTTTTATATTTTACAATGTAAGTGGGGTGGACGATGGAGGCAGTGGGTGGAGCTTTGGTTAGATGATGGATGATTGTCGGTAGATCTGGTGGTTGACAAAAATTCTTAATCTTTATCTAATTATATATATATATATATACATATATGTATATATATATATATATATATATATATATATATATATATATATATATATATATATAGCACAAGATAACAATCAGATGAGAAGTAAATCAAAAGTAACATTTGCATTATTCAAGGTTTTTGTTTGAGATGTAGGGAGAGGTTTTTGGTTTCTTTCATTGTGCTGGGGAGTTTTCAGTGACTGTTAATGCTTCAAGATCATCTCATTGCTGGTAGATTTTTCATTTTTGGTTTTTAAAAAATATTTTGAAGCTTTTTTGGTACAAGTTGAAGGGGGTATTTCAATAAGTGTTAATGATTTTAGATGACTGTGTTGTTTAAATAGCTAAGTAAGTATTAGTAGTAATGTTTCAGTCTGTTTTTGATGATCTGTTTTCAAAGGTACCTTGCTGTCTCTGTTTCGATATTTTCAATGATTTTTCAGTAAAAATCTCAAGAAGTTACAAGAATTTTTTGGGACTTTTTGTTAAGATTCAAGTGGCTGTTGATGTGTTTTTTTTTTTACTTTTGTGTTAGTGTATTTGCATTTTGGAGACATTATCAGGTATTAAAAAAAAGAAAAAGACATCCATCAAAACACATCCATGTACAAAACCTGCACGACTCCAAGTTTGGATAAATGTACACACACACACACACACACACACACACCCACACACACACACACACACACACACACACACGTTCTCTAGCTACACCTGACCTCAGCTCCTTCCTGTGTGGGCGGGTCAGCAGGAAGTCTAGAGGAGCAGAGAGGTCAAAGGTCACAATGAGAAATGACTTTCTCTGATGTCTCTTCCTGTTTCACTGATGACATTTCAATCAGTGTGTGTGTGTGTGTGTGTGTGTGTGTGTGTGTGTGTGTGTGTGTGTGTGTGTGTATGTGTGTGTGTGTGTGTGTGTGTGTGTGTGTGTGGGGAGGTCGAACATCAGGTCAGCACTCTCGCACCTGAGATGATGACTCAAAGCATTTGACAAGACACACACATTGAACAGATCACACACACACACACACACACACACACACATAGAGCGCATAAACACATGCATGTTGACACACTACTCTTTCCATCACTTCTGAGGACAAAATATTAACTTTAGTCTATTTTTAACCTAAATCTAACCTCATCTAAAGTTTAGTGATCTGCCTTATAGGAATTTTTTTTTATTGTCGCTGATGATGATGATGTAGATCCTCACAATGTGACTGCGTAAAAAGATTTATGACTCAGACGTCTTCCAGTACACTCCCATTATTAGCATGTTAGCTTAGTGCGTCTAATCCTCCCACCTGATACATATTTACAGTCATATATTTAGATGATGTCCTTGACATAATAACAGACGTATGGTTCTATCTTTAACTCGTCACCACGTCAGTTGTGTCTTTTATTTTCTGCAGCTGCTTCAATCATAATACACACATTTGGGCATCTGTTGCTACAAAGTACTGACATAAGTATTTGTTCATAAAAGTGTCGTATTTCTACCATAAAAATGGTCAAGTGCAGTGACTTTGCAAATGTCAGCTGCTGCAGGTCAGCTGCTGTTAGAACTTCAAAACTGCTCTGCTCGTACTTCAGCTCCCTGCAGAGTTAAAATCCACATCAGTCCACATAAATTCACTGCACAGAGAAGCTGAAGTATCCTAAAAAGAGGCTGTGACACCCGAGAATCTCATAGTTCAGCTCCAGAAGGCTGACAGGTAGAGCTCTACAACTTTATTTATGCAGGACTTTTACAAACAGAGTTACAGACAAATGCCCTACTGAACAGTACTGCTTAAAATTTTGAATTAATTAATTGATACTTGAAAATCTAAGTGCAATAAAATATGATTACATGTATAAAAGTACACTGGAGAATAAATTAAAAAACAAAGACAGTCTGTGACTCTATGTTTCATTGTGGTCATTTTACATCTCTTTGGTTTCTTTTATGGTCCTGTTTTGTCTCTTGGTGGTAGTTTTATGCATTTGTATTAATTTATTGTCTCTTTCTGGTTATTTTATGTCTCCATTGTCATTTTTAGCCTCTTTCAGTTGAATTCAATTTTATTTATATTGTGCAAATTCACAACATATGTCATCTCACAGCGCATAGCACAGTGAGGTACAGACCTTACAAATTATAAACAAAGAACAGAAAATCCCAAAATCCCAAATCTCTGTAGTCCTCTTTGCATCTCGGTTTGCTTTTGTTGTCTTTTGTTGTTTCCATTTAGTTATTTTGTTAATAGAATAGCGAATAGAAGAGAACAACATGTGACTGCATGCACATGTCTAAGATAAATCACTTTCATGAAAGTGATGCGTCACCTGTAGCAGTCTGTAGGTACACACCTCCACAGGTGTGATGACCTCAGTGGGGATGGAGGTGTGACATCACAGACCTGTCAGGTGGAGGAAGGTGACGATCTCGTTTATGTGTGTAAACAGCCGTGAGACTCTGTGACCTGCAGTAACCTGCAGTAGCTTTACAGAGATGTCAGGTTCACTGTCAGTAAAGGAAACGTAGGACAGTGTGCACCGGACGGCCGTAAACACAGTCTGATCCTGATCCAGACCCTGGAGGCCCGTCGCATGCCAGCAGCACTTGTTGTCCAGAAGTGTGCAGGGCTGCAGAGGGAACATAGTGTCCGTAAGAAGCAGTGAGAGGGAAACTAGAGCAGCACAGCCTTACATGGTTAGTGTGTGTGTGTGTGTGTGTGTGTGTGTGTGTGTGTGTGTGTGTGTGTGTGTGTGTGTGTAAGTAAGTCTGTGCAGTATTTCAAATATGCCAGAAAGTCCAAGCATTATGAAAACAGACGTTATAAAACTTGTTTGGAAGCTGCACAGACAATGAAGCTGGAATCCTGCTGGAGCCGACGGGCTGCAGAGTCCAGTACCAGCACAGGAATGTAATCAAGTACATTTACTCGAGTATTGAATCAGAATCAGAATCAGCTTTAAAGGCCAAGTACGTATACAACATACAAGGAATTTGGTTTCGGCTGTTTGTGTCACCCTAGGAATATGGAAGAAAGTCTAGAAAGAGGAACACGGAGGAAAATAGAAATAGTAGTAATAAAATTAAATATAACACAATATTTACAGAAATTTACAGCTAGAAAGGAAAATAGAAATGCAGTAGTGCAAAAATGATAATTGCTATTAACACAGTGGTGCAAAAGGATAATTGCATGATGCAGTGCAAAAAGCAGAGAATGCTGTTCATGGTGCATAAAATACTGTACATGTCCATTGGAGTACTGACTATTGCACTGTAGTGTACTGAGACGTTTTACTTCATCTCAGAGCTACATGTTGTACTATGTTGCTCTGCATTTTTTACAGCTGTAGTTCCTTTTTTGGATGTGCTACACCAAAGCATCCCCTACACACAAACGTCAGGCATGAGGGAGGCTTGGTGTCTCTTTTTGGTAATTGTTTTGTCTCTTTCTTGTCACTTTGTGGGGATTTCTTTGTCTCTTTGCATTTTTATAGTCAACCATTTGAAGACAGTTACTTTCTACTGAAGATAACTGTTGAATGAAAGCAATCTGGTTGAGTGTAGCCAGTCTGGTATTTTTTACACCCATCAGTCTGTGACATTTTTGTCTCATGAGCTCAGGCTGGAAAATAAAGTAAAATATGTGTTCAACAGAGAACTTGAATAAAACAATGCTGTGAATGTTTAGTGTGTGCAGGATCTCAGTCAGCATTATTCATTCTTCCAGACACAAAAATTTCAAGCTGCAGCTCATTGTCTGCCTCCAGGCGTTTTGACTTTTGTCCCATTTGTCTTCTTGTTTGTTTCTATGAGCTCATTTGTGCTGCAGCGTCGGGACGATAAGGACATGAAGGAGGAGAGGAAGCATCCACTGTTTCCAGGACAAAAGACTATTGTATCTGCAGAGTGGACCTGAGAAAGGCTGCGACGAGCGCTGGACGGCGTTCACATCAGGACAACAATAAAGGCCCAAGCAGTGCGAGGACAGATCAGAGTCAGAGTGGAGCTCTGGCCTCAGCCGCACAAAGACAGGAAGGCATTAAGACTGGAGACGGCGCTGGGAGAGTTTGGTCTCTCACCACTGTCCAAGAGACACCTGGACTAGAGGGTCAGAATCCACAAAGTCCCAAACGCTTACTCATAACATGGGTGTAGGTTTCATTTGAACTTTGGAGAGGAGACACATTAGGTGGGGTATCTGGGCATCCTCACCAGGAAATGTGCAGTCAGACACTTCATTTCCTGCATTTTGGTGAAATTTTCTGCACCCAATTGCTCCTATTCTGCATCTATTTCTTGTGTATAAAGCTTCCTTTAAGTAAAAAAAAAAAAAAAAAAGAAAAAAAAAAAAGCACACACGCAACTGAGATGTGCCGAGATGATAATGATGGTGTATGTCAGAAGGCATGTAAGTCGTAAATCTGGTTATGCAGTGACACTGTCAGAATGCTCCTTCTCTTCAAGGACAAAAGCTAATTGTAACTTTAAGGTTTGGGTAAGGTTGAGGTGGGGCTGAAAATAGTTCAAATTTAGGTCAAGGCCATTTTAGGTCAGTGTAATGTCCTCAGAATTGATGGAAACATGCATGTGAACAAGCATGTGTCTATGTGCTGTGTGTGTGTGTGTGTGTGTGTGTGTGTGTGTGCACTTTGGTGGCTTTTCAAAATAAAAGCAGAGGCATTGTGGTGCAGTTTTAGATCAAATGCATCAGAAGGTTTGGATCAGTTGCAGCATCCAGTCATCTACAAATATGCAATAACTCCTCGTGTCTGTACATGACTGGAATAAGAGCTTTTAAGCAACATATGCTGAATCAAGATCAAGTGAGGATCAATAAGATTACTGCCACATGCACACACATGTGACTTTGAGCTCCTAAAGTGTGATCACGATGAGACAGCTTCAACATAAAGCAATGTCTTGTTTTAGTGTCGCCCTCAGATCAACCCGACCCCACATCACCTCACACTTCTGTCCGAACCTGCACTCTTGGTGCAGCAGCACAATCAGACAATTCATGGAAATCTGTCCAGCTGATGAGATGTTTATGTATTTGTGATCAGAAATTCCCTCATTTTCTGGCTTTAAAAAGTGTTATTGTCCAAATAGGAAGGATTCTAAGAAGATCAGCACCACTAGATATTTTTGAAAAAAGCAAGTGCACAGATAAATACATAAAATAATTCCATGCATTAAACCTTAATGAAGAAAACACAGAGAGGCTGAAGATTTGTTTTTTTAAATTAAAAGAACAAAACATTTCAACATTACAAGAAAGCAAAACATTATAGCTTACAAAAAAGTTGCAGCGTCATTGTTTTTTTTTCTAATTGAAATTACAGAATTATGAAAAACTGTTTAAAAACACACAAAAAGAAAGAAGTAAGGTATATATATATATATGCGTTTTTCACTTTTTCATAGGTTCATAGGATCCATTAATACTGACATTAGCCAGGTGAATTTGTATTATAAATACTACTGTGTGGTCTTAACATTAATATTTTTGACTTATCTGGTAACTCTAGTCATGTTTCTCTATTGGTAATGTATGTGGTTTAAAATGTGCTGTAGAAATAACTTTGTCTTGACTTGAAAGTACATATATAGTTATTATTATTATTATTATTATTATTATGAAAATTAGAAACTAGAACATTCTAAAAATAATGTCAGATTTAGTAGCAAAAGTAGGAAAATTACAATGTAGTAACTTAATGAGAAGTGAATCATGTAACATGAGATCAAGTTGTAATTTTACAAGAAAATAATGGGATATTATAAAAAATAAACTAAAAGAGATGTGACTAACTTAGAAATTGTATATTTAACAAAAAAAAATCACACAATTATAAAAATAAGGCCAAAGTTACATTTGGAAAAAGTCACATTTTGTCAGAAAAGGTTGTGATGTACATTATTTTTATTTATTATTAGTTTTAACACTTGTTTTTCTGTTTGTTTTCAACTGTTTGGCGCTATAAAATGAAACACTTCAACATTTAGACCCGACTCAGATTTCAAGACTTAACAAAGACTTGGAGAAAGGCTGAATTAATGCTGATCTTCTGTTGGGAGCAGATGGTAGAAGGAGTGAAAGGATGAAAAACAAAATCACCTTTGGCATGTTTATCCTTTTCAGAGGTGAGTAGGAGACAGTGCTGCGACGAAATGTGGTCTGAATGTGGAGCAACAATATAACGCAAACAATATACAGAGTCCAGTTGCAGCTCTGCAAGCTGTCCTCGGCTCACTGATGCCGGCTTGTTCATTATAAACAGATGATTGGCCGCTAATTGGACATCTTGGGCCTCCAGCCCCCTCCTCTCCTTCCAGGCTGCTGGGCCTCGCTGGACCAGCTGCTGTCTGAGGCTGCAGACAGACGGAGCATCAACAGCAGCAATGTTTCCCAAGAGAACAACAACACCAATATTATCATCACTATTTATTAGAATTACATTGACGGTATTTAATTAACACATTCACAGCCTTAACAAAGTGTGAAATCTCAGTTCAGTGCTATTATGTCACAGCAAAGACTTTTAAAAGTCTGATAGGGGCAATATGAAAATGTATATTCATATTCAGGACAATTTCAAAATCTTACAACACATCTTCATAAACTGATGTTGTGCACAACATAAAAAAAGATAGTTTACTACAAACATTATAAAGTTTTATCTTCATCTCACATTTCAAATATAATGCTAAGATCAGTGGCTGAATTTAACATTGTTACGTTTCCCAAGCGGGACCCCAGGAAAATACCCAGAACCCCAAATTTTATTAAAGTATCAAAAGGAAAACCGTAACAAAACAAAGAACCCCAACACAAATAAACCAAACAAAAGGTCACAAAATGGGTTCGGAAAGGTGATAGAGGTAGATTGCCTCCATCACCCACTAAGCGAGCCAAAATGGCTGGAAGAATTGTAATAAACAAAACCAAACAAAAAGGAGGGGAGGGTGAAATAAATGTGCTTAGGGTGTAAACACAATTCAAAGGGGCTTTATTTCTCACAAAAGAGCTATTTGACACCCGCTCTCAAACGAACAGAGAAATATGATGTGCAGTTCTCTGAAGTCGGAGCCCCTCTGAACAGCTCAAGAGTCTGTCTTTTAAAGGAGTGTCACCAATCACTCCAGCAGGTGCGTTGGATGCAGCAGCTGTAGCCACTCAGCCTAATCAACCAGTGTCCCAACAGTGATCACATAGACACATATGGAAAAACAGCAAAACAACACAAATTTGCAGTCACAAAGCCACAAAACAAGTTTGAAATGGCCAAAAATACAAGACACAAAACTCAAGTGAACTGATCAATGTGTTTTAAGCATTATTTCCTTCACTGTGGTCACTGAAGAATTAAAAAGTCCCCTCACAAACATATGGCCACCAAAATTGGGCAAGACACCACACAAACTCATAACAACAGTTAAAAGTTAAATTGGCATTGCTTTATGAAAATGTTTGGTTGTGTTAAAATTAAAAGAAAAGGATTAATTTCAGTAGCTAAACTGATTACAATTTACATTTTAAAATGAATTCATTTACACTAGTAAAGCTTGTTGAAACTGGCTAATGGTTCAGTAAATGGCAAAAATGGCTTTTTTTGAACTTGATAAATATTAAGCTATTTTTTATAGTTTGCAAATTCATTAGTTTAATAACTAAAATTCAAGTTTAGATAGTAAACTGGATGGCAACATGTTATTAAATGTTCTACTGTAGCATCTAAAATAATCTGGTGAGGTTGGCTAGCCGAAGGCTAATGGTTTATCCTAGTTGAGCTAACAGGTGAATGATTTGGTTCAGTTCAGCTCAGCTCAATGTACCAACTTGATTTAGCAGCTGCAGGATTTCAGGCTAAATACACAGTTTAAGTGATATAGTTTTGAATAGCTATTTAATTATTTTGATACATTAAGATTTGATTCTGTATTCTGTTAACTGTCTAGTGTAGGTTGTAAATCACCTTAGCTGATGGGACTTTGGAAATAAAATCAAACTAGCCCAGTTTATTAGGAAAAATAAAATAAAAAATAAATAAAAAATCTGTTTATTAGCTATCTTTCAGCCAGTTTAGATTAGATGGGCAAATGTTAAGGAGCTAGTGAACTAGCTAATGACTCATTTAACCAGACTGGTTAGCTATGACCCAGTTTAACCACTACAATAGTTTGTTACAGTTGACAGGTACCAAGAACATGACTTGGTTTAGTTTAGTTCAACATACATGGATACGTAACTGAAGAAGCACTAGCTAGCTGAAACCTTAGTTTTAGTGATTTGAAAGCTAATGGCTCGTTTAAACCAAAATACTGTTTATTTCAGATTAGCTATGGTGAACAGCTAAAATAGCTTATTTCAGGTTAGCTGTTGACTCAGTTAAAGCAGATTCATATTCAAAACAAAACTGAGTTTTGAAGTTAATGTAGTTAATTTGTTTAGCTAATAGCTCAATTACCCACCAAAATAGTTCAGGCTAGCTAATTATTCCAGGAAATGAAATTTGGTACAGATTAGTACTTGATTTAGTTTGTAAAACAACAAATGTTCCTTTTAGAAACAAATAATGTGGGACTGGCTGGCAGCAGCTAAAACTGTTTGGAACAGGCTAGCTATCGATTTATCTCATTTGAAATAATGTAACATGTAAGGCTCACAGTTTAACTAAACATAACTACTTGGTTTAGCGCTTGCAGCAGTCTAGGTTTGCTGAAAGATCAACGGCTAAACATTTCAGGTTAGCTAATGGTGCTGCCAACGCTGTGAAGGTTGATTCAGGCCAGTTCATGGCTCAGTTTAGCAGTTGAAGCCATTTGGTTCAGTTTATGTAATAGTTCCTGTTGGCAATAACCTCACCCAGCTAACAACTTAATTATGTAGTCAGATACTCGCTTATTTCTGCCCATTTCCTGCACTGAAAAGAGTACTTCCCTTTTCAGACACCGTGTGCCCTCTGCATCGGCTTTTTGAAGCACCGTCCGTTTCCTGCAGGCACATAGTGTTCTGACTGCACCATTCTGGCATCATTAACTTTGTGGTTTAATTCATCTGTAACTTGGTGACTGTTTACCCGCTTAGAACAGAGGAGGCGTTCACCAGATTACACAATGTGCCAGGACTTGTGAATCCTGCAGGATGTGTAATCATTAAATATCAAACAACAGAGTGTTCTCTGGTGAAAAGATTTAAGATGTTCAGACAGAAAGCGAGACAGGAACAGACTGAAGAGGAATGTGAATTGGCTGCAGAGGAATGTTCTTGCATTATTGACATAATCTTAGGAGGAGGCATCCCTTTTATCCATCTGACAGTTGACGAATGAAACGTTTTGTTTAATTAATGCATGCATATCTGGTTTGGTTGGTTTGGTAAAAAGTGCATTTTGGATCTGGAGCCTTGAAAAAATTTGCTGCATGCAAGCTGCAGTTTGCAACTTCTCAATAATCAAAATAAATGCCACTTGCAACCCCATATGAACCTAAAACTAAAGCCTAAAACCTCAATCAGCAGAGCAGCATAGTATAGTGCCCTTACAACATTATCAATCACATGTTGACAGCACCATATGATGTTATGTCAGCCAAACAGCACACACCATAATGTTTAACACTTAAAAAGATATCATTTTCAATGCTTTAGGAAACAAAATGTCAACACAAATGTGTACGCAACAGCAAAATACTGATGTTTGTTGGGTTTTGCATGATGAGCAATAGATATATGACTCAAAATCACAAAGCTTCAGTATTATTTTGTCATTCTTTAGCTTTTAGAACTGTCTGATGCTGTAAGATACAGCTGTGGTAAAAATTTCCCATTGTGCTGCATGAGAATGTATTATTTGACATTGTTTCCTGCTGGAAAATCGGCATGTGTTCCTTTAATAAAAGCTGATTGCTTAAATTTGGCCTTTGTCCTCCACAGAAACATTCCACCATCGTCTCATTGTAGGTTAAAAATTACAAGTCTCCAGAAGCTGCTGTCTGTCTGTCCATGTTCTATTTGCTAATTTAATCCCATCTTCTTTGGGTTTATTAAAAGTTTCTTCCATGTCACTCTCCTGTGCTCACACTCACTGACCTTATTCTGATTCATCAGTGAAGTGAGGTGTATCTGCTGATTTTGTACAACGATTCCTTTTTTCCAGACTCCTCTCCTTGTGTCTGAGTCCCTCCCACCAGAGTTACAAGCAGAGGAGGACAGAAAGAGTCATAAGGACGGAGGAGCCGATGCAGCACTTGTTTAATAAAATGAGACATCCTCACCTATGAGGAGGTTCAAAGTGACATCAGTTAAATATGACATGAGTCACAGCTGCGTTATCCATCACTTTTGTTTTGATATAACCTACCGCAGTGTTTTATGATCTCTGCAGAACAGTGTTCATTAAAATTTAAAGCACATATTCACAAAAAATTCCATTCACAACGTAGCAGAATGTAATGAGAATGTGCCACACAAATACACAGTGACATGTATAATGACTGACTGATGTATATTTTATGCACACATTAGTCAGTCCTGCTCAGACCTCCTCCAGAGCCTCATCCATCCTTCATCCTCTTTCCTCAAGATGCATTTTAGGACTTGAGATGTTCTTTGTGATGGCGTATCTGAAATTAATAAAACGAGATGAGCATCAAGTCCTCTACAGGAGTGAATTAGAGCTCAGTTGTACAAGAAGGAAACAAGCTTTATCTGGTCAGGTGTTTCACCCCACAGATAGCCAGTGTTTTGATCACTGAGGAGGCTTGTTGCTGCAGTAGTTACTTGCTATTCTGCACCTTAATGCTGGTTTTTGTGTTATGCAAAATATATTGGAGCTCGAGTTCAAACAATATGAAGGGAGACAGAAAATCAATGGAATGACTGTGTGTTTTTCTGCAACAGTAATCAACACATCAATTAGATCGTCCTGGTGCAGCACCTCAGTGGCTTAAAGTGTTTTTATAGGATATATATCAGTTTTGGAGGATGGAAGATTGTTTTTTGCTGTCATAACAAACAGAGCTGCCTTTTCTGACTGTTTTTGCTGTTTTTTCTAACTAATTGGTTTCAGGTTAATATAAAGTGAATGAATAGTTTTCCCCAGCAGTATAACCACAAGTGTAATTTATCACATTAATATGGTTAATAGTCAGAACTTGACTGAATATGAAAATGACTCTTTTTTTCACGTAGTGGGTCATATTTTCAAATGAAACCCTAAGTTAATTTGCTTAGAAGTGAGTAGACATTGCGTTAACTGAGTATTTGAGTGGATTAAATCCCAAATTACTTGGCATTATTTGAAACAGTCTTTACAAACTTCATTTAAGTTTGCAGTTTGTCCAGTTTAATTTGCCACTATACCTCTTGCTGTGCTACATGGATGTTAGGGCTGAAGTTCGTGCACAGGAAAGATTCATTTTTCTTCTTGTTTTTTGTCTTAAAACACTTTTTCTTTCTAAGTGCTCTGTGACTTTGTTTCATAAATAATGTTTATGGTTACTGTTATTTATTACCATCACCAGTAGAATTTTCTTAATGTCATTAAAATCAAACATTACATTGTTTCTCTATATGATACATTTGTGTGTTCAGCTTATTATCTGCAGTCTTTTCCAGCTTTGCATGTTGTTGCATCAGTGCAGAACTGTTTCTGTGCAACAGTCTGAAGTTTTTCCACGCCCCCCTGCTTCTCCCCCTCTTCTCAGTATTTTCAACCGTTAAGAGGAAACCCTCTCCCTCTCTTTCTCCCCCTCTTCCCGCCTCACTCCCTCTTTTTCTCTCCACGTTGTAAACAGACTAAGGCTCACTGCGGCTCTGAAACTGAGACTTCAGGCCTCGTACCTCCTGGAACTCTTTCCGTTGCTCTGTGTTAACTCTGTATTTCCATTGCATCATCAGAGCAGGGAGGAGCCGTTCTGACCTCTGATATCAGATCCATGGTTCAGTCAACATGTGGGATCCTGCAGCAGGCAGCTTGCACTGATTTGCAGGTCAAAACACTCAGCTTGAAAGTGGGAACATTTTTTACTAAATGGCAGCGAACTTTCAGCACATTGTGGTGCTATTTTATAAACAGTTCCAGTCAGTGAATAACCCCCAGAGGTACAAAGATGTCAAAACACCCGAAAAATACTGTCAATCTAAGAGGTATAAAAAAGATTTTCTGCAGTTATAGAAATAAATGAAGCCTTTAAATTTGATGCAAACTATTCATCCTAAGTGTCCAAACTTTTGCTTATTACTATTAGGCAAATCCTCTGCAGTGATCAAACAAACTTCAGGTTGTTGAGCTGTTATTTGGACAATATTGTGCTGCAGGAAGCAGCAGATGGAAATGGTGAGAGAGCAAAGGAAAATGCCATGATGTGGTTGATTTTTCTTCCATCAAAATGCTCTTTGGAAACACTTTGAGCTTCTCAGGGACAGAAGCATTGGTTTGAGATGTGAAGAGATGATGAGCTACAGATGTGACAGGTCGAGTGGCAGAAAGAAACATCGAGGACTGCAAGAAAGTCTTACCGACCGGTGAACCCGACCTCACAATTTTAGGTCGTCCTGCACCATTTTATTAGTTGAAAAGAAGATTTCTCAGCCAGTGACACCAACTATCTGTCTGGGTTACAGTCATGCACCATCTGCAGGTACAGGCCTGGTCATACAGTAGGATAGTGACTCTGCTATGGGTCTAAACATCAAGCTGGTGGCTTCAAACCTTGACAGCCTCCACACTGAGGTCTAATCTACTCACAATGAGCATTTCTTTCAGACAAGGCTTTCTTTCTTCTTTCTCAAAAATAAAAAAAATTAAAAATAAAAACAAACTCAGGAATCACATGAAAACACTGAAAGCAGCGACATAACCCTAACCCTAAAGCCATGTTGGCCAATCAGAAGCCTGAAAAAACCTTTGGGTAGGCTACCAACGATGAAGAATGAAGGGAATATTACATGTGGATATGTTCTGTGTTCCCAGTAAAATAAAGGAACTGACTGTACATTCGTGTATAAACATGTATAAAGTCCAGTCCTGTTGTGACCTTTGTTGCACAGAATCACCACCATGAAGGTGGTAACACACTGACATCACAAACCGCAAACTCTGTTTTTCCTGTCTACACATCAGCACTGCAAGCGTAAATATCTTCATCATGGAAGTTTTCCAAAAGCTCTGTTTTCACTGACCCGAAACTGCATTTACAAATGAACAAAAGGTCCAAAGACAAAGCTATATGTCTAAGAAGAAATACTCATGCACTCGTAAATGAGACATGAGCAGGTTTGGGATAAAGTGGACAGAAAGAACAAATAAAGTGCAGGATCAATGTTTAATTTTGATTGTTAGAGGTAACACTACAAGTGCGTTCAGCTGTTATAGCTGCAAAACGTGGCAACTTTAATGAGTCAGAAATTTAGATTAAATTTGATTAAATTTCAGAGCACTGTGGGACATTATGCTGGAAAATTGCACATGTTCTCAAGCTTAAAAGCTGTTCTTCTATGTAATTGAATTATAATTGTTGATGCATCAGTGTGTGATCTTTACACATCAACTTTTATGTTGCAGCTTTATTAAACAGCATAATAATCTATCTGTCCATATTCAAAAACTGCAAAATAACTATAAGCTAAAGTAACCAGCAGCATAAAATGGAAATACTAAAATAAAGTACAAGTAACTTCATGTGTTTTTATTATTATAAGGCTCTGTTTTATTAATATTACCTATTTTCAAAGCTGTGTGTTGAACAACTGCAGCTTCCTCTGAGGGGATCAATAAAACTGATGAATGTGGTTATGACTCTTGGCATCAAAGGTTATTATCCGTCCTGCTGCATGTGTGTGTGTGTGTGTGTGTGTGTGTGTGTGTGTGTGTGTTTGGGTGGAGGGGGTTACAGTAAGTCTGCAGACACAGGGGGTGGTGGTGGTAGTCATGGCGTCCGGTGGCGTCCCCTCCTCTTCCTGCAGGACTCGGCGGCTGCAGCTGGGGATCCTGCCGGCTGCTCTGGGATCAGCTCAGCGGGCCACATTCCTGTGTGATGACATGTGATGGTTTTCTGGGACAAACAGTCCTCAGGTTAGTGTTTCACTGGAACACAGAGAGGCTGCAGCAGAGGAAGGAGGGAGACTGGAGGAAAGGTTGCACAGGCAGGGAGGCTTACTTTCCTCAGTTGTACCTGTTTGTGCCAGAATCGCAGTTTTCATTTGGACTGGCTCCAGGTGACGTCCAGTCCCAGCCTGTTCTGCTGCTGTTGCTGTGGGTACCCGTGTGCATGTGTGTACTTTTATTACTTGTGTTGTGGTGATATGAATCTGTTTACTCAATCACACTGTACCTTCATGGGAACAAAAAAACAAGTCTTCGTGCAATTAATCATTCAATGTTTGTATGCAGACTTGGTTTAAATAATGGGTGTAAGTCAGTGTGTCGTCCTCAGCTGTGTGTGTCTGCAGGAAGAAACCCAATAAGTGCTGACACAATTAATTAAACTTTAATTCTTTTGATTCTGTCACAACCTTTTTGTGAGAGTCATAGTACAGATTTGCTTGCAGAAGGCGACTCTACAGTTAATGCATATATATACTATATAGTTAAATATATGGTTGCATGGATTGTTTGTTTTGTTGGATGAAAGCACTTTGTCTAATTTAAGGCACACATGTTTTTCCCATTTTTTTTTCGTTGCGATGACATTCTTTAATCTTCACATGCATTGCATTTCTTCCACTTATTCAGGACTGGGTTGTGGTGGCAGCAGTTAACATTCCAGACATCCCTCTCCACCTCTGTGTTTTCCAGCTCCTCCCGAAAGATCCAGAGGCGTTCCCAGGCCAGGTGAGATATGTAAGCACCCCTGGAAGTTCTAGCCATAGCTGCTCTGAAAACCTCCAGAGGAAAGCACTCCGCACCACGTCAGCTGGCATCTTTAGACATGAAGGAGCAGCGACTTTACTCCTCACTCTGAGCCCAGCAACTCTATAAGGGAATCATCATTGCATCTCATCATTGTGATCACTACATACAGCTCAAACTCCTTTATGTAGGGCAGCAGTTCACCCCAACCTGCAGGTAGCAACCCACCAGCTTTCAGCAGAGAACTTTGGTCTTAAGACTTGAACAGTAATCAGCGTCACAGTTGGCTTCAAACTGCCCAGTATGTGCTGAAGGTCTAATGAAGCCAACATAAGGAGGAAATCATTACATCATCAACAGCCTTTCAGGATTAATCCATTACTTTTGGTGGTGGGAAGAACAGACTCCCTGTGAACACTCTCTATTCAATAACTAATAGAGACCCACTGTGAACAAGTACAGGCAGGTGAAAATATGCAGAGATTTTCATGCATTTAAAGGTTATCTGGGTGTTTGTTCATTTGCCTAATGACTCACAAAGGCCACAGGGAGCAAATGATTCAGAAATAGAAACGGGGGGAGGCTGAGGGGAAGTCCTGATTCCAGGGAATCGTTCCTTTCATTCCTCACATTCCTGAAGAGCTTGACCTTGTCTGCTGCTTCCTTTGTTTCAGCCTCAGTGTGGATCCTTCCAGTAAAACAGCATGTTATCCAAACACATTTTCCAGAAGCAAGAACAGACAAAAACAGCAGCTGATATGACTCATTAAACTAATTTCTTTAACATTAACACACATTATCTCTTCCTCTCACCTGTTAGCGGTGAGTTTGACAGCCATAGCAACGGTAACTAAGGGGGAACGGTCAGCCGGTGCCACTACAGCTCTGAGCTGTGTTTTCTTTTGGCCGGCCTCTGGCTCTCGCTGCAGAAGAAACACAACACTCTGGACCGTGTGTGTGTCTGAGCGTCCACACGTGAGTGAGTTGGGTAACCACAGCGACTGCACTGAGGCGTTTCCCATGGCAACAGAGCGTTGTTTGGGAATCCCCAGTCTGCTGTGAGGCCAACAGAGGGAGGGGGCCCGGCAACAGACCCAGAATGCCTCAGTACTCGCTGAATGTGTTTCTATGTAACCGAGGGTCCTGGTTCTGAGTCCGATTCTGGGTTTGATCTGATTCTGTAAATGGTCAATCCTAGCATCTGGTTGCTGACAGGGAACAGTGCAGGATTTTAATGTTTTCTCCATCTACATGACCAAGTTCCATTCAAATATCTGTTAATTTAACACAGTTTCACAACATCAGGCACTGATAGTAACTGCTAATGTGTTTGGTTTGACATACTCTGAGCAGCTAATACTAATTCACACCAAAGTCCATTCACATATCTGCTAATTGAACACCTGTAAACCAAACAATGATGATGAATACTGATGTATTTTCATTTACATATTTTCTGAGTAGCATTTGTGAATCCACACCAAACTCCATTCAAGCAGCATCTAATTTAATATCGTCTAATTTAGTTTCTGTTTGCATGCAAACACTGATGGGGAATATATCTGAGCCGTGGATACCAATCACCATCAAACTCCATTCACATTTCTGCAAATTTAAAATCTGTTTCCATACAATCAAACAATGACAATGAAAACTGATGTATTTTCAAAGTTTATTTATTTAACATGTTCAAGACAACCAGAGGTGACTAAAGTGCTGTGAATGTTATCAGACAAGCAACAACCAATGAAATCAGTGAAATATTAAGACCATAAACTATAGGAAAACCCATTGAAAATATGTGCATTTTGAAGTTTTTCTCGAAAAGGAGCATTTGATTGTAAAAAGAAGGTGGTTCTAAATCTAATCAACACAACTTCATTCAAATATAAAATAATTCTAAATCTATCTTCATATATATAAGCATTTTTACGCATTCTTCTCACACACCAAAGTTAATTCACTGATCAGCTAATTTAACGTTTGTTTGACATCAATAAACTGATGTTGAGTGTTGATGTACTTTCTCTCTATGATTTTCTGAGCAGTTACTATGAATCCACAACAACCTCCGTACAAATATCAGCCAAATACACACAAGTCTCAGAATTTCTGTGTAAATTTTAAGTGTCCTTGATTAAAACCATTCGATTTTTAGAGCGAAACTTTGTTTAAGTTTGCAGAAAATAAATGTGGGTCAATGTACGAGTGTGTGTGTAAAGTTAGCATGAAGGGGGAGTCAAGGGGCTCCATGGGTGAGTAGAAGCCTATAAAAAAACTTTTACAAATCCTTCAAACAGAGTCTGAATGATGCTGAGTCATGAGGAGGACTACTGCTGCTTTTACAGTTTCCATCAGCTCCTAGTGTTTCCACACACACACGCACGCACGCACGCACGCACACACACACACACGTTGCATGTTGCACCACGTTGCCATGCCAACAAGCATGCCAGCTCATTTGGAACAACCCTGCACGGTAGTTTTTGTCCTGTAAAAAAAACCTCATCATTCTTATTTTGGCAACTGCAGTTGAAAACATCAGTAGGCGTCTTTGGTAAAATTTAGTATCATTTTTTAGATACTTTATTCAGATTTTTTTCACATTTTAAAATTTTTTTTCGGTGTATTTCAGTGACATTTATTTTGTTGAAGTTTTCTGAGATTTTTTTTTTAAAAAATTTAGAACTTTATTGTCCATTTAATTGATTTTTTTTAGTACCGTGTCATCTTTTTTTAAAAAATCTGACATTTAATAAACATTTTTTAGATATTTTGTTGACATTTTCATAAAATGTTTTTTTTTGCTAAATTACATTGTTTTTCAAATATTTCATTAATATTCAATAAAAAATGTTTTTCAATGTTTTTGTTAATGTTTTTCAGAACATTATTGTTATTATTATCATTATTATTATCATTATTATTATTGCCGTTATTAGTAGTACTAATAGTAGTAATAGTAGTAATGTGAATTTTCTGATTTTTTTTTACTGAATTATTCTTTTAAAATATTCTGTATTTATTTATATTTTATATGTACATTTTATATACAGATAGATAAACAATAAATTAGCTTTTTATTTAAAGAGCTTTGGCTCCTCAGTTCAAATGCATAAAGTTTGAAACTAAGTGATTTTCCCAAAAGTATTTGAAACAGTAATAATCTTTAACGAGTCATTAAAGACCATGAGAGATGTGAGTGAGTCGCAGCAGCTGACAGACTCAATGACTGAACTTAGTGTTTAATTATCTGAAAACCTAACAGTGAAAGAAGCCAAACAGTCCGAACACACTGCTGTCAGAGCGGATTAACACACACACACACACACACACACACACACACACACACACACACACACACACACACACACACACACACACACACACACGGTGAGGGACGCTAACTGAACCTCATTAAGCCACATGATGAGTCTCTGATTCAATTAAAACACTCGTTAGGATCAGTTTAACGAGACGCGTCTGCAGCACAACTTTCTGTTTCCAGCTTCTGATGTCACACTGAACACATCATGAGGCGACCGACAGCCCATCACCTCCACATTAGAGCTGCACATTTAGGTTTTATGTTTCTCTGTTTGTCAGTTTCACTTAAAATCACTCAGTTTGTTGGAGTGTTAGTCTAAGCAGACCAAAGTCGGAACATTTCTGCAGCAGAGAACCATTTAGTTTTATATCTGTTTCATTTTTAAGTCTCACAGACGAACAAAAACAGCATATCCACTCCCATGATACAGGTTCAGGAGCAATAAATACACTTAAATACAAGAAATCACCCAATTTGATTGTTTTAAAATGATTAAAATTATTGCTTCTTGGAAATCAAATCACATGTTGCAATGTTAGTTCCAGTGTGAGCAGTTTTTGGTTATATTTCTTGAGGAGACCCAACCATATTTTCAGCTTTTGTTTTAGTGTTTATTCTCTTATTCTGAGAGAGCTGAAAATGGAAACCAATCCTCTAAATATCAACAGTTTTAGTTGATATTTCTCTTTGTTTCACTCTGTCCCATTCTCATGAATGTCCTAAACGCCTTGAGGGAGAAATTCAGATCCTAATTATGACAAATGAAGGATGTAATGATGAGATTTTATAGCCAGCAGGTCAGAGGTCAGAGGTCAAGTCTAGACAGACATGGATGTAAGCTGCAACTTGACTGGATAATGGAGGCAAATAACTGTGAGGTGATAATTCTAGTAACTGTCACTTTATTATCATCGATATTTTTGGACTTTCTTACATTTTTAAAATATTTCATGAGCAATTCTGTTTTTTTTTTGTTGACATTTTCAAATTTCATCTATCAGCATTTTTTGGAACAATTCTTTGTCTGACATTTTGAGAGGTTTTAAAATATTTTTCAGACATTGTATTATTTTTTGTTCATTTTTCCGTTATTTTATTTAGACATTTTATGACAGTTAATTTGTCATTGTTAATTTTTAACAACACTTTATTATTTCTAGTATGTATATATATATATATATATATATATATATATATATATATATATATATATATATATATATATATTATATATATATATATATATATATATATACATACTAGAAATAATAAAGTGTTGTTAAAAATTAACAATGACAAATTAACTGTCATAAAATGTCTAAATAAAATAACGGAAAAATGAACAAAAAATAATACAATGTCTGAAAAATATTTTAAAACCTCTCAATATCAATTACCTGCAATCAAACATTTTTCAGACACTGAATTTCTTTTATGTGATTTTTACTAACATTTTTAATTTTTATTGACATTTCTTGGTCTATTTTATTTATTCTTTTAAACACATTTTATGGTCAACTATGTTGACAAATTTTCAAGCATCTCACACTATTTGCTTTGATTTTCTTTTAAATTCCCTTTTACACTTTTGTACAGATTATTAATATATTTTTGAAAAATGATTACTTTTTAGCGCATTTTAGAATTATTAAAATTATAATTAATTAATAAAAAATATTATTTGGCATGTTTGTATGATATTTTATGTGCAGGGACATTTTCTTTGACATTTCATGCATTTCTGGCTGACTAATATTTTCATGTTAATATTTGTCAGACTGAACTACATAAATATATTTTATCAATGTAAGGGTCCAGTTTCTCCTCTTTTATGTCTTTCATTAAACTCTCTTTTCTTCTTTGTCTTTTATTTTCCCCTTGTGTCTGTAGATTGTGATGAGGAGCAGATCTCCTTCTTTCTGTACTGAGCTGTTTTTTTTTCTTCTGTTGTTTTCGTTGTTGATCAAATAGTCTGTCATGAAAATTGTGACCCTAACAGATCAAACCTTTATTCAGTTACCAGCTGCGCTTCGAAACTAGATCACTGTTGTTTTCTGTGTTTCTACTGAGTGCTATTTAAAGGACAGCTGAGTAGTTTATTTATGACTGTGTGCAGCTTGTTTCCATTTTTAACCCAGAATAAACTGTCGTAGCTGAATCTGCCCTCTGACTCTTCAACTGCTGAAAAACAGCTGCAGGGGACAAAGTAACAGCCGATTGACTCTGACAGCCTTTTGTCCGTTCAGACACACACTCGGACACACAAGGACCGGCACTGATGAGGTTGCATGTGACACCGTGACTAACCAATCACATGCATTACATAATGCCAACTTGACGTCTTATTTTGAAGGTCCAGCTGCTGAACTGTGACTCCTGACTCAGAGTCTCTGCAGCAACTCCAACATATTTTTCTCAGCATCTCAGCAGGTCTTTAAAAACACTTAAATTCACCAATTAACATGTTAATTTTCTTTAAAAGCTGCGGAACAACTGATTTGCGGTTTAAAACTCTAGGTGATTTATCTCACAGGAGAAGTTTGGTCCAGGGTCTTGCTCTAAACTGATGTTTGGATCAGATTATTTGGCATTTTGGGGAGTTTATAGATCCAGTCTGAGACCTCCTGATCTTGTCGTAGCCTCAGTGTGGCCACCCTGATGATCTCAACCATGTGTCATATTTACCTGTTAAAATCTCATGTTGACCTCAGTTACACTCATTTTCTCATCTACTGCTTTTGTTTGTTTTTTTCTCCCTGCAATGTAATATTAGCAGGTTGCTACATCCCAGGTTCAGTTTAATTCAATCTACTTCCCCATGAGATCACATGAGGTGCTGCTCTGCTCCCTGACTCCTTCCTCTGTCACAATAATATTAATTATATCCTGTAGTGTGTGATGCACCATTTTATACATCTGAGGTCTTCCTTGTCCAACCTTTTGGCCTCTTATATCCTCAGAACAGCTGCTGGTATCTGTTTCACCGTGGACACTGGGGGGTAAGGAGAGACTGAGTCAGCTCCTAAGTTTATGAATGGCCTTCTTCTTTCAATCAAACGTTCCCACTTCATGTGTTTTTAATGGCTTTTGGATGCTCACAGTGGTCTTATTATTTTAGTGTTCTGTATTTGTTTTTAGATATTTTAGAATTTCTTACAAGTTGTTGTCCTGTTCTGTTTCCTTTTTCTTCCTTCTTCTTCTTTTTTTTTTATAGCATGTTTTATATTTTTTTTCTTGTTTTGTCTTACAATTGCATTTTACAAGATGTGATCCTGGGCTGCACAGTGGCTCAGTGGTTAGCACTTTTGCCTTGCAGCTAGAAGATCCCCGGCTCCCTTTCCGGCCTTCCTGGATTTTTTCTGTATGTAGTTTGCATGTTCTCCCTGTGCATGTGTGTGTCCTCCCACAGTTCAAAAACATGCTGAGGTTAATTGGCAACTCTAAAATTGTCTGTAGGTGAGAATATGAGTGTGATTGTTTGTCTCTATGTGTTCCCTGTGATAGACTGGTGATCTGTCCAGGTTGTCCACTGCCTTCACCCTAAGTCAGCTGGATAGACTCCAGCTCCCCATGACCCTACTGATTATTAGTGGTGTATAGATAATGGATGGATGTTATCTTGTTTGCTGCCTTGTTTTTTGCACAAATCTCTGTTGCTGTCTGTCTTAAGACATGTTCAGTACTTTGGTCAGCTGAGGCTGTCCTATAACGTGCTCTATAAATAAACTGGACTTGGAGTGAATACAGTCTGCATGTTTGAGATTAGAGATGAGAAAAATATTGAATCTTCTCCTGATGATGCAACTTGATTTAAAATCTGTTAGGGTTTTAAAACTTCTGTAGATGGACCCTGGCATTAGGAGATGCTGAATACTTTAACGTATGATAAGTCTTTAATACTTGCAAGGTTATTCACTTTGCAGAATGAATGCATGGCCAATCAGATGCCTCTTAATGACATGACAGAATTGACAGCTAAAGCCTAAAGATTTACAAGGTTCACCTTGTAAAACACCAGAAGAAGTTACTAAAGACTCACATCTTTCTTAAAATGTAGAATATAAGAAGAAACAGCTCGGAGGTCATTTGACCTTTGGTCTAAAATTAGCTGAGTGAATAATCAGAGCTGAAAGCAGCGCCTCTCGAGTGCTCTGTGGATAAAGGAAGAGTTATTTTGTGACCTTTCAGCCTCCTGCAGGCCGACACAGAAACTATCAGCAGATCAGAGTGACGAGAACAAAGACAGAGTCCACAGTGTCCATCAGAGTCATGAGACCATGTGACTCACTGCCCTCATTACTGTAACACACAGCTCAGTGTTCAGGGGTTAACATGCATGTTTTCAGATCACATGACACCTCCTGCATGTTGTTGTTGTCAGCAACAGTTGCTCAGTGTTTCAGCACTCAATAAAGCAGCTCAGTGCAGAGCGACGCCCCACAGAGACGCCTTTATCCCCCGACACCGAGCTGCTGGCCGCTCTGAGGTGTTTCCCTTTGAAAACAAACACACGGTGACCAGCAGCAGGAGGAGGAGCGAGTCCTGTTGCTAGGCAACAGCGTCCTCAACACATGACGCTGCTCAATAATTCAGACAGTTGAACAGCCAGCTGTGACACATCTGGGCTGCTGATTGTCCTGCAGAGGGAGATTTGTTGCTGGTTTCTGTGAGTCATGGCTCCTGTTTTCTGCTGTTTTCTGCTGCTTTTATTGTCAAATCATTTCTTCTTGTTTTTCTCTTTGTTGTGCAGGAAACTGCTCAGACAGAAAACTTGTGTCAGACTCAGAAGTCCAACGCTCAGCTTTTATTTGCTGATTCTGGGGAAGTTGTAGCTGACTCAGCTGATGTCAGAGTTTCCACGAGAAGGAAAATGCTGCATACACTATTACTACTACTACTACTACTACTACTACTACTACTACTACTACTACTACTACTGCAGCTGCTACTACTGTACAATCACCGTATGTCAGAGTGTAAAACTGAGTCATTGTGGAAATGTTTAGCTGCAGAAAAATATATTCAAGACAGTCTGTATACCTTTGTTCAGTTTGTTTAAATCTGTTTTTAGATGCCAGAACAGTCTAATCAATGCAACTATTTATCTTTGCTGAGAAAAATAAGACAGACTTTTTACAGTGTAAATGCTGTATTTAAAGAGTGAGAGCAATGACTTTTTAAACCCCAACATGCACTGGTGGGTTTGAAAGGCAAAAAAGAATAAATAAAATCAGCAAATGACACCATGTCTCATACAGAAACTGTAGAAAGAGAAAAAATCACTTCAACATATTGTTCAATTAGGTAAAATCACAAAATAATCTGCCTAAAATAAAGACATTTTATCAAAATTGCTTTATTGAATGGGTCTCATTTAAAAAATTCGACAAAACTCAACTTTTGCACCAGAACCTGCAAAAAACAGGATATTGTGCACTTAACTGCACTCAACTGACAGGTCATGATTGACTCAACTGTGACCATCAATCAAATGACAAACATTCTGTGAGTTTTCTGATGAACTGCAAGCAGTGATTTGTGGCTTTTTTATGGTGTCATACTGCACAGAAGATATTTACTCTGATGTGTCTGCTGCAGAAGTGAAGCATAACATCTGGAAAATAACAAATAATTGCATTCATGATGAGCTCAAACACTGATGATGAGTCTGATAATTTACTGTTTTACTTCTAGCAGAGGAAAAGTGTCAGCAAAGACGATGACTCTGTTCTCCTTGGATTAACATAATCTTTAGGGAAACTACTTTTCTTTTCCTTAAAATCACACACTGGAGCAGGAGGGCTCATCTTACATTCAGAGTCGTCCTATATTCAGACCATAATGTTGCTCCTGTGGCTGCAGACAGCAGCGAGTCAGTGCGACGAGGAGCTGGGAGGGTTTTACTTCCTGCTTCAGAGTCAGAGTTCAGCTTCAGTTCCTAGAAGTGTGCAGACAGAGAGCTGGTTCCTGGTTGGGCCGAAGGACGGGGGGACAAAGCCCAGGCATTCAGATCACTGTGAGTGTGTGAGTGTGTTAAGGTGTGTACCTGAGGGCTTAACTGAAGGATTTCTAGGAAAACCTGAAGGGAGGGGCAGCAGTGTTTCCCTCCACTCTGAGTAGCAGACACAGGAATCACACTAGAAACGTTTCTGTTTGCACACATTTCAGTTTGTACACTTGGAAGTAGCAGAAATGTGCAAAAAAAAAACTGATTTCAAGCTTGACTGAGAATGAACATTTTGTTGAAAAAATGAAAATATGACAGATTTTGACAAGGGAGACAAAGGAATTGTTTTGGTGGAAAATCCAGATCATGTTCAAAATTTTGGCTGGAGGTTGTTGTCATTTCCTGTGGTGGGGGGATTATGAAAATGACACCACACAAATAGTAAAGGGGAGCAGAGAGCCGTTTGAAATGCACAGCAGAAAATAAGAGAGTGACACGTGAAGTCTGCATGCAGTGAGTCAGACTGCAGGTTGCTTAGTGGGTGTGTCTAGACTGCCCATCTGAATCTATGAGTCCTCAGAGGTGTTTCAGATTTCGGTTGCCATATGCTGGACGTCTTTGTGTGGAGGTTTCCCATTTATGTCCAGATTGGAGGAGACCCCAGGGTAAACTCACTGACAGGATTATATTTCACATCTGGACTGGAAACACCTCAGGATTATGCAGGAGGAGCTGCAGGAATGTCCGTTATGTGCTGCCACCATGACTCAACTCTGGATTAGAAGAAGAAAATAAATGAACGCTACGGTCAATCCTCACATCAAAAGAAAATTCAAGAAAATTTCTCATTTAAGAGTGATAAAATTTAATATTTTGCTTTCAGAGACAGATAACGTCGTTGAGCACTAAATGCACTCAGTTATTAGAAGTTTTAAGGTCTGTTTTCTGTCTGTGAAAAGTCAAAGCAAAAATAGGGTGTAACCATGAAATAATCTGATGTTTTGACTTTCTTACGATCAAAATCCCAAAATAGCCGCCAGACAGGTTCGGTAATTCAGCCGTCGCATGACACACACACACACACACACACACACATACACACACACACACACACTTTCTCTGCTGAATCCAGATGTTGCAGATGATGTCATCGTCTGAGGGCTTTCTCCGAGATGAATCATCTCACACACACACACACACACACACACACACACACACACACACACACACACACACACACACACACAACAGGACATGGAAATGCCCATATAAGGAGTGCGCTTCAGGCTGCAGCAGTAAACTGTTTGTTTGTTCCAGGTGAGAAACTTCAGGCTGAACCTGTAATCAGATTATTCATCAGTTTCACCCTCATCTGCAGCTGCTGCATGTGCACTTACACTGATTAGTTGTTGTGTCACTGTTTGACGCCTATTTCTGTTAATCTGGTGGGATTTTAAAGTGTCTCAATTAAATCTCTGCTCACATTTCTGTTAAAATCACGACACTAATCCGATCAGGTTGGACTGTTTGTCTGTCTGGTTTATATGCAGAGGAAGGGATGTTTAAAGAGTTGAGACATGAACTTCAAAAATCATGTAGTGCAGCAGGTTTGGATCTTTTTATCTTGATGTTTAAAAGAAAACACAATTGAAAATATTTGAAATAAACTGTTCTTTGAGTTACTAAAGTACAGTAAAGGAGCTGTGAGGGTCTCAAATTCTTCTACCTGACTTCAGGTCTCCTCCCACTGTCAGATCCACATATGGAAGCATAATTCTGTTTTAAAGTGGCCAAACAAAGGATCTACTCCAGAGTCCATACTTCTGAACATCCTTAAAAAACTGCAGTGCTGATTGAACAAAACACAAGTGTCAGCTGGCAGATTCGTCTTTTTGTGAGTCATTGGGTGTCATTCCACTACAGGAATTCAGAGCAGGAACAAGGTGGCCTGAACTTCTACAGTAGCTGCCCCCTAATTGGCCCTATCAGGGTTTAATATTTCCAAAGTGATGCAGGATCCAACAGCGTCGCCTGAGACATTAACTCCAAAACAAATATTAATTATTGACTGTGACTCAAATTCTCTCAGTATCAAGAATTTTTTTTAAAAATGGAGGAATGTAATGTTAGCCTGAACAATGAATTTCATGTTTATGATGCCAGTGTGAGAAAGGAGAAGACTGGTACTGGTTGTGGACATTGAAAGGGCAGAAAAAATGATGTCCTGTCAACTAACATGAACGTATCTTCTGAACTCCCTCACAGTCTGGACGAGGTGTCACTTAATAATCAGAGCGGCATGAATTACCTGGTGGGTTATTAAACTCAATGACTTATGGCCATTTAATAAGATACGTGTACATGTTTGATTGTTTAAAGATTGCTTGAATTTCCCTCGGGATTGATGAAGTATCTATCTATCTATCTATCTATCTATCTATCTATCTATCTATCTATCTATCTATCTGCAGGATCAGTCTGAAGACTGAAAGCTCTGCTGTTATGAATAATCAAGTGCAGAGATTTGAGTCTTTTACTTTCTGTTTGTTCCAGTTTCCTGTCAGAGCTGCTGATAAAAACTCAGCATGATTTTCAGGATCTTCTGGTCAAACAATAAGATCGCTGTGCATGACTTCCCAGATTAATCTCACAGTAAAAAGCAGCATTACCCTTCAATAATGCTCTGATAGGAGTCATGTTTGTCCCAGCAAACAAATAGAGCACACAGCAGGAGAAACCGGAGCTGAGTGTGCTCTTCTCCACACTGCTGCTGGTTAAAGACAGTTACTGTTATGTAACTGGATCATATCTCCTCTTTCAGCTGATGAATGAGGGCACACACCCACTGACCGCAGTGTGTATCTGATACAGACGCTTCCAGCACTTTTTTTCCTCTTCACTTTCCAAAAAACAGGACGAAACCTCTCCTGAGGAAAATTCCTCCTTCCAGAAATAAAACAGCAGATACAGGGTTTCCGAGCAGGAAGCAGCGTCCTGTCCTTCCAGCCAGCATGAAGCTATGAGCTGTAAAGACATAAAAGGATACACTTGACCTACATTATGTAAGAAAACACACAGTAGAATACAGAGAATGTTTTTTTCTCAAACTTCCTGCATTTTTAGAATAAAAGCCATCATCTTTTTTCCAATCAGAACTGCAACAACCAGGAATTTTTTAACCCTTTACCGTTCCTGCTGTCATTAAAGCATCATTGTGCTTTATTTCAGCCTTTGGTGTTTCCCATTAATGTGTTGTATTTCAATGGGTAATGCTAATTTTGTACCTTCCGCCTCTGAAGAACAACAGTAGTGTATATCGGCCCTAAAAGCATTAGCTCTACTCCATGAGGACGGTCAAATGTCAGATTAGTTTGATGGTGGATCGTCCAAAAATCACAAAAATTTGCTTAAAGAGGCCCAAAAATTCCCCCCAAAACAGAACCACTTCACAGTGACTCACAATTTGTGCAAAGGACGTAACAATTCACCAAAGTAACAATAAATTGTCAAAAATGTCACAGAAAAAATGATCCAAAATGGCAACAAATTTGTCCATAATGACTTGTGTTGATTGGAAGTGGGGCCCACAGACGAGGATCTGGATCAGAGGATGGATGCAGACAGACAGCAGGACGTCCTTAAAGACAGCGTATGCTGGGAAGCTGGTGGTGTTCATACAGTCACTGTTCTGCGGCTGACTACAGAGGAAAACTGTTGCTGCAAAAAGTGAGATGTGCTAATGGTGGACTGGGAAAACGTGTAGCTAATACATTAACAATCTCCATCGAAGACAAAAAAAATGACCTTTACGTTGTTGTAGCAGGTTTCATTGAGCACATAGAGAGCTGAACGTCAGTCTGTCTAGCTGATGTTGGGGAGGTGAAACACCACCTCCAGGATTTTTCTCAAACTGCAGATTCAAGAGTTGTAGTTCCACATCTGGGACTTATCTAATCCACGGCCACCTGCAGATTTTCCCAGTTTGCAATCAACAGATCTCACTCTTTGTAGCAACATTTCGGCTCTTCCGTCGGCAGCAGAGCAGCGAGTGCAGGAACACCACCAGCTTCAGGTACAGTATGAAGTCAGATTAGGCTTTTTTCATAAATAACGAACATTAATGCTGCAGAACGACTGTGGCTGTCAGCGCTTTTACTGCAAGCATTTCCTGCAAAAGTCCAAATGTCTTTCTTTTTAAAATATAGATGGCTTAACGTGGATTTTAGAGTAAGCTTTATTTTTGGTCAGACTCTAAACTAGCTGCTGCTGTGCAGTTAGAAAATACAGAGTCGGGGGCAGGGGAGGAAAATGTTGGCGCCACAAAACCCAGAGCGGCTGGATTTTTCCTCGAAGGTAATTTGGGGCTTTTAACTCCCCCACAGGGCACGCGCACACACACACACACACACACACACACACACACACACACACACACACACACACACACACACACACACACACACACACACACACACACACACACACACACACACACACACATTGACACTACTGGGAAATTCTACATGACAGCCATGTGAGAGAACAAGAAACAGTTGTCACCTCTGTAGAGTCAGCTGACCGTGTGTATGTATGTATGTGTGTGTGTGTGTGTGTGTGTGTGTGTGTGTGTGTGTGTGTGTGTGTGTGTGTGTGTTCCAGCTGACTTTCACAGAAACAGGAACATGTGGTGACTGGTTGGTTGATGAGCTGCAGCAAATGAGGAAAATGGAGAAAAGCTGCATTCACAGTCACAGATTTAAAATGTTCCAGTTTTAACAGGAACGTTTTGATTTCAGAATAAAAGCAGCCATACATTCCTGTTAGCGCCTCCTGCAGATTACAATACAGATCAAACCACAGACTCACACACAGGCTCTGACATAAAGAAAAGAAGTCAATGAAGTAATACCATCTCAAACAGCAATAAAGCAGTAAAAACCATAAATACCATCAGCGAAAAGAAAGAGCTAAAACTGCTTATTTAAATAATATTACAGGGCAAGTTTTTAAAGGCATTTTTTAAGTAACAGCAAGATATGAATGTTGCAAATGTGTTAGATGCTGATTTTCTCTGATGCATTAAACCATCAATTGGAGATCATGTCAGATAACAATAACTTCATTAGTTACCTACAGTCTGCTAATCTGCCAGTTTTAATAGCTTTATTTCACTGATACAAAACCCCACTGAATACAGACATTCTACACTGATACAATTTTCTCATCTTCACTAAATGTTCTATTATTTTAAAAAAAATCCTAATTCATGTTGTATTTATGATAAACTTTTCTCATCAAGTGAACTTTGAACTTATTTTATGATAACTTATTAATAATGGTGTCTGGTTAATCTCACCCACGTCCAAATATCCAAAGAAGAAATGCCACTAACATAAAATAAATGAACCATATATGGAGTGATCAAAAAGTTCCAAGACTGTTCCTGTCTACATATACAGAGTGTGTCGTGGTCATGCGAGCACAACATATGCAAGCAGTAACTGTTATAAGTCAGGAAACTGCATGGTGTTCAGCTAGACAATGATTAACCAGCCGAACTTGAGTTAGAGACAGGTTTGTGACTGGACATAGGTGAATGCTTGAGATTTCTGTGCCAGAGTGGAGTCAAATGATCCACCCTTCATGTAATTACTCCGTCTGATGTATAGAAGGCCACACATCATACAGACTTCTTTTAACGTTTATTTTTCTCCCCAGTTAGCTGACACCTTGAAAACTATGAAAATAAAAACATACAAACATGTCAAATATTCACAAAGTTACACAAACACATCTCTAATTAGACGGATTCCAAAGGTCTTTAAAACTAGCTTTCTGTCGCTAGACGGGTCCCATATGCTAGCTTACAACAACACTGTACCAACCTGTCCAAACAAAGCACTTCAATATATAATAAATAATGGCAACAAATATGAAACAAACAGAACTTAAAAGTCACATCACCATGTGCATCTCTCAGACCGTGCAGAATAGTTAGGTTTTTTCTCTGTGGCAATGATGGGGTTTTCCCTCTGCAGCCGTACTGCATGCGACCCACAATCCCCCACGTGTGACCCTGCACTAAACCCTGGTTATGTGTCTTGTTTCATGTTACATGAAATGAACATTGTAAAACAGCGCTAAATTTTAAGCCAAGCGTCACTTTTTAAAGGTGTACATTTACCTTTCTTAACATCTTAGTTGTTGCAATTTTAATTAGTTTGAATAATCATATAAATTCAAACATTTATAAAACAACGACAAAAAGCTGCAACCAACTTGAAACCAGAAATTCCAAAATCACTGTCTTTTGGACAGTTACACTCCATGTCGACAATCATCACTGGATATGAGAGATGGGTCTGCAGCTAGCACTAAGAGGAGAAACAACAGCTTTCAAAGCGTAGGATGCAGTTTCTAAGACTCGAGAAGGACCACCATGTAAGGAGCACCACAATCATACTTGTTGTTTTCTTCCTGTTTGTGGAATTCATCCCCCAGGGTCATCCTGCCACGTTCTGCTGTAATGTCGGAGCAAACCAGCTGATCTGTTGCGTGATGGCATGTGAGTGCTCTAATATACTGCCCATCTAGTCAAAGTGTAGTGGTTACGCAGGGCTTTTTTTTTGCACAATTATTGCACCCGACCTGCCCCACTCACCAGATTTGACTCCCTGTCATTTCTTTCTCTTCAAGGTGAAGAGTCACCATTTTGACACTCATCACAAATTATGTTTGACATGTTTACATAAGAAGACTTTAGGGAGCATTACAAGTGTTACAGGAGCACTGGGAGCAGTGCATCGCTGCACAAGGAGATTGTATCAACAGTGATGGTGGCCAAATTTCAAGCTGGCATAGAGTTCGCTGAACGTTTTGATGCACCTTGTAGTTGGTGGTGACAAAATGAACCTGCATCTTCCATAGTCCTGAATTGCTAACTTTTGCATTTCTATGTTGGGGAACTTTAAATGCAACCTTAAAAGAACTCCAATTGTAACAGGAGCAGCTGTGCATAATAGTATTCCATGAAAAACTAAATTCTATACACTTTGCTGAAGGTTTTTCCAGTTGTTGGGTTGAGACGAGTCAGTCTGTCGCCACACCCTCAAACAGGCCAACTGTTCCTCCTCTGAAAACGGCCTTTTCCTTGCAGGAAAAATCTCCCGTCTGTTTCCCCCAGGACCTGAACGCAGCAGCAGCCTCCTCTCACTGTTTCCTGACCAATGACGTGGACTCGTAGCCCTCTGTGGGTCACCAGCAGCACCACCAGACTTCGGTTAACGGGAACCCTCCTTCTGTCCTGCCAGGGAGCGCTTGTTTTCCATTTCTGGCTGCTTTCTGACTCACTGCTGACATTATTAGTCAGTTTCAGCACAAAGCCAAAGCTGCTATTGTTTTCCAGGGAACCCCCCACCCTCCTCAATCACACATAAACACACACACAGACACACAAACTCGTCAGCATCGTGACTGCTGCCTTTGTTTTCCAGTGGCTCTCTGTCCATATAAGGACAAACAGCTTCTGATGCTCTGATTAGTCTGCAAAAATGATATTCAGGCTGATTCCTGCTCATACAGTCTTTTTGAATTAATCTTTGCAGGTTATTTGAAAAGTAGGACATATCAAGCTTTCTCAAAAGTGATGCTGAGGAGCAGGAGAAGTGGCAGCAGGCATCAGGTTAATGAGCATCATGTTCAGGTGCATCAATTAGCAGATGAAACCACGTATTTAAGTCATGCTAAGACCTTTTGGTTGGTTGGTTGGAGTGTTAACAACAAACAAACAAAAATCAGTTTCTGTCATTTCTGAAATAGTCCAATTATTTACAGAAGACATATTCTTAAAATCCAGTGAATCAGTGAGAAAATATGTAATGCTGTAATGTTCCAAAAGACAAAGCTTGAAAATCTAGAATAAAAGTTGGTCTTTTAGTCTAGCTTTTGTTGTTTGTCTAACACCAGTGCAACACCAAAACCAGTCCAAAATCAGCCCAAACCACTTCAGCATCAGTTAAAAGACAGGCCCAAAACCAGTCCAAAAGCAAATCCTAAACTAGAACAAAACTAGTCCAGAACAAACACAAAACTAGTCAAAAAGAAACCCTATATTAGCCCAAAACAAGTCCAAAATCAGGCCCCAAAATCAGTTCAAAGGAAAGTAAAACTAGTCCAAGGAACGCCCGGTCCACATCAGTCCAAAAATTTTACAGAAGAAACCTAAAGTGAGTCTAAAACTGCCACCCTTGCCCCTAAACCCAAACCATTATTGAAAACATATCCAAAATCAGCTCAAAAACAGTGAATAAGAAACTCAATACCTGTCCAAAACAAGTCTGAAGTTAGAGCAAGAACAGCCCAGTATTAGCCCCAGACTACTCCAAAAACAATAAAAGAAACACACAAACCAACCCCAGAACCATTCCACAACAAACTGTGTCTGTTCTACCTGGATGAGTATTACTCATATCAACTGTGTTATATTTTCCTGCCAGATGCATCCAAAGGTTAAAAATAATGAATACAGAATAAAGAAGCCTGAAGGTGTTTTGTCGGAGACAAAGTTGCTGCAGATAAAATCACACAAACATGCAGAGGAGGAATCTGCAGGTATGTCTGTAGTTTGTGCAGAATGAGGTCATCCCTCAAAAATATAGTCTGACATCAGCTGAAATGGACTGTATGATGTCATACACACACGCTCAGCCTCTGGGTCAGCTGATGTGTTTTACGGGAAGTGTTCGGGATCTGTGGGAAACACAAAGACAGAGGGAGGGCGGGCGAGCGAGGCTGATCTCATGTGATTGGTGAGTCAGCAGCTGGTGATGACATCACCTCCTCCCCTCACTCTGCCACGGGATTGGATGAGTCAAACAGTGAGCCGGGCTCAGCCGACCAATGGGAGGAGGAGCTGAGGATGGAGTGAGAGGGTGGGCGAGGGAGGCAGGGGGAGAGAGAGGATCACATGATGTCACAGTCAGCTCACCCTGCGTTAGAAAACAATAAAAACATGTTAGTCATTTCTGTTTACGCATGTCAGATGACCTTATGCTGCAGTGACAGACACACACTGTGTTTGATACAATATCTATCTTCTATTAAACCACATTTCTGATGCCGTTAAATATATTCATACACACACACACACATATATATCAGTTCAGTTCTCCAGCAACATTTCTTTTTCAGAAAATATAATAAAAAAGAATATTTGATGTGAATAAGTTCAGGCAAAAGAATGATAGTTATCATAAGAAATATGTAGAGTTTACACTGAAAAATGTTTTATATGAATTTAAGTGTGCAAGTGTGAGTCCAAAATATGTTCAAAAACAAGTACAAAATAAGTTCCAAAACAAGTCAAAGACCAGTTCAAAAACATGGTCAAAACAAGTCCTAGCAGTCTAAAAGAAAAGTCCAACACAAGTCCCAAAGCAAATCCTAAAGCAAATTGAAAACAAGTCTAATACCAGTTCAAAAACGAGCTAAACACAACTCCAAAACCAGTCTAAAGTCAGTCTAAAATCTGCTCAAATAACTGCAAAACCAGTACAAAACCTTTTTCAAAACAAGTCCAAAAACAAGTCCAAAACCATCTCAAAAACAAGTTATACACACCTCCAACACCAGTCTACAGAAAGTAAAAGTTCAGTTCAAAACAAGTCCAAACCCTGTTCAAAACCAGATCAAATACATGTATTCAACAAATCCAAAACCAGTCAAAACCAAGTTCTAAAACAGGCCTAACATCATTTTAAAGCAGTCCAAAACCAATTTTAAAATCAGCCCAAAACTGCCTAAAACAAGCTCAATGCAAATGCAGTGCCCGTCATAAACCAGTCCAAATCCAAGTGTAAAAACCAGTTCTAAAGCTAAAAGTCCTAAATCAGCTCCTTCTTCAGCAGCCCCAACCATAAAATGCTGCTGAAGTTCTGATGAGTCAGGATCAATAACCTAATAATGTACTTTATTATAATGCATCACTCACAGAACACGATAAGTACCTATCCTATTACAGTTTTGTACCTTAGATCAGCAGGATTCTAAATGCAGGACTTGTGCTTGCTGTAGTACTCTTACGCTGCTGTAATGGTATTTTTACTTGAGTAAAGGATCTGAATACTTCCTTCTGTGTCTCAACTGCAGTTTTGCAAAACTGTTGTGTGGGAAACGTGAAGCTCCTGAGCTCAGGAAAACTCTGACAGACAACAAACAGATTTTAGTGTTTACTGGAAAATAGCGGAAGTAAACGAGGTGAACGTCAGTGAGGTTGAGAGTCGGCAGGTTCTCAGGAGGAGATGAGACAGAAACGGGGTGAAGCTGTTGGTGTCGTGTTGCTGTGAGCTCAGCTCGTATCGATCTCAGCCTGCAGGTGATGAGTGATGCTGCTGTTAGAGTCCATTAACGCTCCGCATCTGCAGTTTGATCCTGATGGAGGAGTTTGATGAACACTTTGTCTTCTGTTCTCTTTTTTCTAGAGAGAACATAGCCTGACAATCGATCAGTCGTACTGCGCTGAAAAATGTCATAAAGAGAACATACGTCACTACAAATGAGAATATTAAACCAAAGATAAAGCCACAATGTGTAAATTGGTGATGGGAAATAAAACATCATGGGAAGATTTATAAATATGATGGTTGTCATAGCTGCAAGTACTCTTTTGTTCCTTTCATCACTACACTGTTGAACTCTCGTACGACGTCACTGTAGAGAAGTAATCAGTGTGTTTGTCTTGTTATGTTGAGCCGTACGTCTGCTCAAAACAAATTTACTTCTTCCTGACGAACAAAATGTCTCTGACCTGGTATTAAGATAACAGCAACATTGTTAATAGATCACAGACACTGACGTGCTGTTATTATGAGAAGATCAAAGTTTAGTCCAACAGCCAACCCAAGACCAAAACCAGCTCCAAAACAAACCACAAACTAGCATGACCAACTCTAGTCCAGTTAAAAAAAAAAAAAGTCAACTCCAAAAACCAGTCCAAACCCAGATAAAAAAAACTTCTCAAACCCAATCCCCAAACCCATCCAAAACCAGCTCCAAAATAGACTAAAAACCAGTCCAATACAAACCAAAAACCAGTCGAAACAAGCTTGAATAAACCAGTCAAAGCCATTCCAAAATAAACCCAAAACCTGTCCAAAACTAGCACAACACCAGTTCAAAGCCAACTCTAGTCCAGTCCAAAACTGGTCCAAAAACAGTCCGAGGCCAACTTCAAAAAACAGTGCAAAACAAGGCCCAAAAAATCTTAAACTGGGCTAAAACAAACCCTAAATCAATCCAAAACCAATTCCAAAAACCGTCCTAAACAAAACTCAAACTAGTTCAGTTCCAATCCAAAGCCAGCTCCAATAAACAACCCTAAACCAGTCAAACACCAATTACTGATAATTCAGTAAAAAAACAAATAAACATGAAAATCTGGCAACAAGGGTGCCAGAAAACATGCACAGTGTAATACTGTGGCATTCAAAATAAAGTAAAAATAACTATTTAGCTGATTTAAATGCAAAAATGTGTCATTTTATAGTTACACAATATAAAAGAATGAATTGCTTTTAAATGAATACTTTTCTTTTTTTCTCTATCATTTACTATTTATCTGTAATGAAGGTCAACTTCATTGCTAGCACGGAGTTCACATTCACAACATAAAACACAAGACAATGACCGTTTTATTGATTTATTGAGTGTGGTTTTGAGGCTGGCATGTGCTGTGTGGTGGCTCCTCCTGGTAGCATTGGGTGAAAAACCTGGTGAGGCCTACAGGAAAGGAAATAATAGTTTAGCATAATGGTTAAGTGATTGACTTAACTTACAACTGGATGCCAGTTTGAAGTGGATCTGGGACATTGTTTTAAGAAGATATCAAGTGAAAAGTGTGTTATCACTCACCTCTCTGTTGTCACCACAGGTGTTGCAGCCAAAAGAGTCCCCGTGGCCTGGAACATCTTTTTAAAGGTTCTGGGAGGAACCAAGCGTAGGTGAGGAGAGGGAGAGAATAAATCTCGTCGAGTGATGAAATAAATACATTGCTAGATGAGGATGTTAATGGTTACTTTTAGGAAATGGATATGTAGTTTTAATGTTCTTTGTTACAGTTAAAATTGAAGACATTATATTTTTATGAAATTCCTGTGTTTGATTATTTTTGATTAACTCTTATGTTGGTAGGCCTGAGGGGTTGATTAGGGAGAGGCCTACAAAAGACTGGCAGTTGAGAGAGAGAGAGAGAGAGAGAGGGGGCCACAACATGCCAGTCGCCACCTTCTGCTGTTTGTGTATTTTATTTTTTTTTTTACTGTTACATTGGTGAATAAATGCCAGGTTGACCTGCATCTGATCTCGCCTCAAGCCTCCTCTCTTATCCAACCGCAAAACGGTCATCCTAACATTATCAAAGCAGGGATAATCTTTAAATAGCAATAATTGTTTTTTTTTTTTTTTTTTTTTTTAAATACAGTTAATTTAGTTTTTTAAGCTTTCATATTTTACAGTGTAATACTTTGACTCAATCAACGTGTTTGTTAATAGAAACTCAGCTTTAGAAGCTGCACACTTCAGCTGCAGTACAACAGTCTGTTTCTAATAAAATGACCACAGTGTGTACATTTAGTTTTGAGAATATTTGTGCCCTAACACTGCTTTGTTCATGCTGAATAATAGTATGCGAGTAAAATCACTTCTGTTTTCCATGTGAGGAAGCTGATCTGCTCTCAGACTGGGACATGGAAAGCAGACGTCTGCAGCTTTGCATTTCTGGCCGACAGCGAGGACGTTGTGACCTGGACTCAGTGTGGTGAAGTGAACTCAGGCCGAGAGTCTCTGCACAGACAGGACAGAGGAGGTTTAGGAAACTCTGTCTGACCTGCTGACTGTCTGGGAGCTGAACCATCCAGATCTGGAACAAAAGCTCTGATCCTGCAGACAGTCTGTGGTTGATCCAGACTGAAGAATCTCAGCTTCTAGCTCGTAAAATTTAGTTCAGATGTTGTGTGATTCATGCTGATCTGCATGGATTACAGTTTCTATTCCAACATAATGAGGAAATGTCTCTGACTCTGCAGAAGCTTTGTTCTTCTACTTCATGGTTCTGTTTAGACTCTCGCAGCTCCTTATTAAATTCAGAGAAGTTTCCTGCTGCAGCCCAGGTGTTTATAACGTTAAGCTGCCTGCAACATTTTCTTGGTTTATTTTGTTGCTTTTCCCTTTCACACATTTATTATGAGCCGTACGTCCAGGTTCATTTGTTCTAAAAATGCTCTGAAAATTTCTAGTACTGTTTTTCAGCAGGAAGTGTGTTGCTGATGAACACACGTAAAAAAAAAACTTCAACTGCACTGTTGTAAACTCAACTATTCAACTTCCTGTAAACATATACAGACAAAGAGAACGCAAAAACGTGTCAGTATTTCAACTGGAATGTTCAAGTTTTCTCCTCCAGGTCATGAAACGCAGTGAGCTGTGATTGGCTGGGAACCAACATGTAGTCTCAGCCAGTAATTGATGACCTATAATCAGCTGATCAGACATAGAAGCAAAAACATCCTGAAGACTTTCCTCATCATGTTTCAGATGTCTGAGCTGCCTTCAATTCCACCTAAAAGAGGCATTTCACTCTTAAACTTTCAACATTTCCTCATTTGTTTGTGACTCCGAGAATGAAACTCGACCATGTTTAGACAAAACCCTTAAAGATCAGAGAAAAACTACAAAACTTGAGAACAGGTTTGTTCGTTATACCCCCTGATATTTATATGGAGACCTTTCAGAGGCACCTGATTTCCAGGTTGGAAACCACTAGACTAAAAGTACAATTTCTAAAGCATTGCTGCAACAATTATTTTGCTTACTGATTAATTTGCTAATTAATCGTATAGTATGACAGAGATAAGTATCTCATAACTTCTTGAAGATTTTTCATAAAAATCATGGAACAATCTCACAAAATCTGATTCATTTTTAAAGCTTAATGAGAAATTTCCAACCATGTTGACGTGTTACAACCTCCCAGGTATATAAAGATGCTCCAGTCAACAGCGATTTCTGCTCTTCTCATATGGTTTCATGTAAATAACTGCAATAATTCAAAATGTCACAACAATATAGAAAAAGTCCTGTTTATGCAAGAAAGTTTTTTTCCTTTTTGTGCCATTGATCATCTCATGACACCTCACATTCATCTCATGCTCTTTATCAGAGGTCTGACCCCTATAGTGGGAACTCCAGGACCGCCCTGCATAACTACAATATGAAATGAAAATAAATAGAATAGAATGGATCTGAATTGTCATTAATATAGAACAACAAAATGCAGTTTAGCATCTCTTGATATAAGCAGCAGCATTAGTTTAAAAATGTTGCTCTCAGGAAGCTTTTTACTGCAGGATGAGTACTTCACTTTGTGTGCTTTCTGCTGATAGCACTACGCTGCAGGTAGCTCCTGCACTCTGTGGTTCTAGCAGCTCTGTGTTATTTATGATGGAGAGACTCTCCCCACCGTCTGTTCCCAGGCCTCTCTCTCTCCCTCCTCAGTGTCTGTCAGCCTCTCTCGCCCCGCTGTAACTCCTCTCTCTCCAGTGTTTCCCACTGACTCTCTTCCTTCGTTCTCACAGCCCTCCTCCCTCCTCGTCCCGTCATGTGATACTGGGCAGCCTGCCGGATCCCACACACACACACACACACACACACACACACACACACACACACACACACACACACACACACGCACACACACACACACACACACACACAGCGAGGGTTGGGTTTCTGCTGCAGCTTTATGTTTGTTGTGTGAAGATCAGAGTGACTCTCAGCTGCTGGGAAACTGGCAGCAGGACAAGTTTCATCTGTAGTGACAGAAGTAGCTGCAGTAATTCTTCAGCTCCAGTATTTTCCTAAAGCAAACACACAGTTCACACTGAGGGTGAAACCTTTAGAGTCATAATTCAGAATTAGAGTCAGTTTTATTGCCAAGTAGGTTTTCACATACGAAAAAAAAAACAACTGACAAGTAGAGACGCAAGTCGTGAAATTAAAAATAATAGAAATATTTACAATGTGCGAGGTTCTGCAAATGTGCAAATTATTTTCCTGAGAATGTGCTTGTTATTAGTAAAGGTAAAATAGGATGGGAATAAAAATTGCTCGCCTGGTACACCAGCAAGGAAAGTTTTCTGCTTTCTAGGTTTACTTGTTGGGTTGTGCAGCTCACTGCATATGCTCAGTGGATGTTTGCACTTGGTCCTCAGACTTAACACTGTTATGAAAATGAAACTCTTCAGGCACCTGGGAAGTTTGTGCATTTTAACACCTGTATATTATTTATTTTTTCATTTAAACAAGTGTCTCATTAACTGTTATACAAATGCAGCTCTCAGAATTAGCAGCTCATAAGCTGCAAATCTCTAAAATCAGGCATTTATAAGAGCTGCTGTGATGAATTAAAGTATCTTCTAACCCTCCTGTTACCACTGAGTGCATAATGTGTATGTTAGAGGCAGTGATTTACGCTACAACACATTTTAACTTTAAAACAATCACTGTCCCGTCCTGTGCACATCAACCTAACGCACACCTGAAAATACATTTCACATGAGTTTCAGCTTTTTGGTTCTTGCAGATGTTTCATTTGTCATCCAAGAGGCTTCTTCAGTTTAAATGAAAACGCATCAGTGTGGATGCAGCCTTAAATTCTTCAGACTAGTTCGAGGGCGTAAACTGTGGCTGCAGGACAGATGGGGGTGGGAGAGGAGAAGGAGGGGGTGTCAGTTTTCTCCTCCTGCGGGATCACATGCATGAGGGTTTTTTTCCAGGAGGAGAAACCTGCAGAACAAGTTCAGGATCAGGCAGAACCTGCAGGACAAGCTGGACGAAGAGGACGAACCGAGGGATTGAGGGATGGAGTCGACTGCCTCGGTAAAAGTTTCAGGATGCCAGACTGTGGGAAGAATCATGAGAAAATACTGATTACTAAATGAAAACAAAATTAAATTCAATTGAAAAATATTTTATTCAAATGTGATGCAAATTTTGCAACTACATAGTTCTGAGTCTCGGCTTAAGCCGTATTTTGCTTTCACCTTTTGCACCTCAGTCAAATGCAAAAAGAAATTTTAGTATCATTTAATTACTTGCAGTTTGTTTAACCAAAACATATGAATGGAAAAACTAGCTAATTAGTGTTTTGAAGTGTTTTTCAGAGTCCTGCAGCATCTGTTCAATCATTGGACCTCCAGATCAGAAAAAATTCTTCCTCTTGTTCAGTAAATTGGCCAATTTAAACTCAAAATGCCCAGAAGACATGAAATCAAGGATACAAAAACTCAAATAATATGAGTTTAGCTTTCTGTGTCCAAAGAACTGACAGATGAGATACCAAATTTAACCCTAATTACTTTAAAATTTGTTTTTTTTATTTGCATCTTTAGTTGTTTTCTTTTATTGTAAATTACATAATTATTTGTTCTCTTTGTGAGAACCTGTCCAGGTGTCCCCTGCCTTCACCCTAAGTCAGCTGGGATGGACTCCAGCCCCCTAATGACCCTAATGAGGATTAAGTGGTATAGATAATGGATGGATGGATTGCTTATGTTGATCCTGATTATTCACTAAAAACTTAATTACTGCCATGTTTGCAAACTGCCGATAATCCTGAGTCACCTTTAATCTTTCCCTGATTAGTTTTTATATATTTGCATGCTGAAATCTTGCCACAAAGTGCAGTGATGGTCTATGTGTGGCTGCTCTGTGTTAAATCATTACCTCCACAGCCAGTACAAACCTGCAGCACGACATCACAAATGTTCCTTTGTGCAAATAAAAAGGTCCAAACACCGTTTACTGTGTGATTCACCGAAACATTTATTTTCTTTGTCACAGTTTGCTCACATTATTAGGCTGTCAAATGTTGGTTTACACTCCTTAATGTCACTTATTCATCATTAAGTCAAACACACATGAACAAACTTGCAGCTACAGACTTTATCAGTATATAGTCGACACTTCCAGCAGCTGCTCCTGTTTCTGCAGGACAGGTGACTCATCCACAGGTGAAGCTCCACTGAAGAGCAGCAGACCTCCACCTTAGAAAAACACATCCACCAGGTAATCCTGAGTCACTCCCTCTGCAGCCAACACGCAAATCGCACCTGTGTGTTTGTTTCCTGCAGGGAGAACCCTCTCTGAATGCTGAGCCTCTGAGGGGAAATGCAAGATTTGCATACAGTTACAGTTCTGCTGCTTTAAATACTCACAGTGAAACCAGCTCTGAGGCTGTGGAGACACACAGAACAGAGCATGTATTTACTTGTTATTTTTAGAAAGATTGTTATTATTGTTGTCATCTACATGTCCATACTGGTCTAAAGCTAAATAAAGACTGCTTTAGCTGCTCACCCTTGATCTCAGATTTCAGCTGAATGTCTGGACTTTGTTGTCAATCAGTGTAACGGAGAATTTCTTCTGTTAAACTCCATGTTGTTGTGTGAATGGGAAAAAAGTAACAATAACCATAACTTTATTTATATATACAGTTTCTGTAAAATATTGGAAAAACAAAAAGTCATTAGCAGGGCTGGACTTGGTGGTAATATCAGTGAATCAGTGAATTAAGCTCGATACTGCAGACGCTTCTTGAAAAAGAAGTGGATTTAAAATGGGAACAAACAGTCGGAGCATCCAAGATTTTGCAAACAGAAAAAGAACCTGTTTGCAGCTGTAGATTTTTTTAAAATGTAGCTGTGAAAGGCTGAAAAATGCTACAAGTCCTCAGGCATTCAGGTTATTAAATGCTTCGTCATGACAAAAACTCAGACACAAGCTTTTCTAGAGCACCTCCTCGTTTTTCATTTTTTACTCCTCCATCTTTATCAGACTCGAACCAAAGAAACCCTTTTTATGAACATGCCATTAAATGGAAATATTTAAAATGTTTCCTGAATCCTTTTTTATAATAAACTTATGGGGTTTCATGAGAATCCACTTCACCACAGCCCGACTCCATCAGCAGCAGCAGTGCTCCACCTCATCTCCACCACACACACTGGGAGCACTGGGAACATCGCTGAGTTCCCATGATGCAGTGTGTGCGGTGTGCTGAGGCCCTGGGAAACAAACTCACAAACAGTTCACGTGGATCCAAGAGGCTGAGCAGCGGAGCTGACTGACAGAGCCGACGTAGGGGTGATGCAGTCAGTTAATCACAGTGTTATGGTGATAATTTATAGACACAAACAGTCATTTTATGAGTGGCTGATGTGTGACGGATCAATAATGTAAAATACATACAGTATTGACCCAGTCTATCACGAGTGCACTCTACCTGTTTACTCTGCAGTCATCTTTAATATGAGTTTTTTCATTATTGCAGCACAGACATCCAGAGTCTAAACTCTGAGGAAACAGCAGGATTAACACATGCTAATGCTATGAAAGCTAAAAGTGTGCAACAAGCTACAAGCATGCTGTTAGCTTTTTTATGAGCATTTTTGCATAAAACAAAATGTTGCATAGATCACCATGCAGGTGATTAGTTCAGACAGCAAGTATCCTGCATGGACATCCCTAATGGAGTCAACAAAATGCTTGCTCTGAGCAAATAATTGCTGTGCTTCTGTCAGACTTTAAACACACATTTACCATAATTTAATCAAAAATCTCTTTTTCTTTTCTTTTTTTTTTGGAAAGCTGCAGCTGTTGATGCTTTTCTCACTGTTTTTACCTTGTTTTCCTGAATCTCAACAACGAAAATGCAAAGTTAGAACAACCCATGGAGACACATTAAAAAGAAACAGAGAAGACCTTTAATGCTGAACTTTAATATTGAACTTTTGGCTGGCAAGGGTCATTGCTGGCAGTGATATCTGATGTAACAGAATTCACTTTCCAAGCTGTAATTGCAGCTTGAACATTGGTGTGAACTCTGTTTACAAACAGAAACTGTAACTATGGTAACTCTGATATCACCTGAATGCCACACAGGTGCCTGCTTTTCTGTATCAGACACATGAATGAAGAGCAATGGTGTGAAATGAGATGAAAGCAGCTGAAATGAGATGGATGAAGATCTGGAGAAGAAAAGAAAATGTCAAGGAGGTGTGTAGGAGGACACACACACACACACACACACACACACACACACACACACACACACACACAGTAAAATCACAGCAGAGAAGCTGCTGGAAGCTTCTACTGAGGATCATTATTACTCACCTACACAGAGAGGAGAGGAGGGAACATAAATGGATGAAGAGGTGGAGGCAAGAAACATGAGGGTGGACGAAGAGAAGGAAGAGGAGGAAGAGGAGGCATTTCAGGAGTCGTGCAACACATTGAGGTTCGCAGTAAATCAGGTTTCATACAAAAATCACAGAATATTTCATCTAGGATCTCCCATCTAAAATGACATGTCTGATATCAAACATTGCTGCCTTCCTTCTGGACTCAGCTCGCCAGGTAAGGGGAGGAGAGAGTGTTTACTTAGTGTAAACCCAGCCTGCAGTAACTATATGAGATTAATCAGAATATATTTATGTTTACGAGTGTGTGTCTGATGGTGTTTCTGCAATAAAAGTGAGTTCAGGAGAAACTGCAGGGATTTTCTCTGAACTTCAATAACTCCCAGCAGAGAAGAGTCTGGACACACACACACCTTCCTCCAATGTGTGCGTGCATGCGTGCGTGTGTGTGCGCATGTGTGTGTGTGTGTGTGTGTGCGCGCGCCGCGGCAGCTGCAGTAGAAGGAGGAAGCACTTTCCAGGAACACGCCGCAAACATTAGTTATGCAATCAGCCGCTAACTGCGATCTGGATGTCTGATTTCAAAGATGTGATTGGCTGAACGCGGTCATGTGATTGATCAAATGTCCTGCTGTATATATTCCTGGCATTTCTGTTTTTAGAAGAGCACGCTGGCTGGAGGTTTAGAATTCCTGCACGACAACAAGACAACTGACAAACGGCCTCTTAGGCAGCCAGTGGCATGCTGTTTGTTGTTTGAAATAAGCTCATCATGAACACACACGAAGGTCTGCCTCATAAACAATATAGTCTAAACAATACACGCAAGTCATGTGTTCCATGTCCTATATTTTAAAGCAGATAAATAATGTTTCTACATTGAATTGAAGCCACAGTGAGGGCTCTGTGATGTTTGCATGAGAGGTTTTAAGGGCTTTAAAAGAGGTTTATAAAATCATGAGGAAGCAGAAGTTAAAGATTGAGCCCACCACCCACATGTTGGCGAGGTCCTCACAGAGTTGTTGCAGACGTGTGTGTTGAGTCACTGACGACATGCGAGCAGGAAAAGCCGACCTCTGACCTCCCACACTGTAACTGGACCACGGCAGGGGAGCCTCCTCGTACGTCACTCTCTCTCTCTCTCCACTCCCACTCTGATGGCACTTTGCTCGCCCGACACACCGACCACAGCAGAAACTGAAACTCTCTAACCACGAGCTGCAGCCCTGCAGCCCTGCAGCCCTGCAGCTCTGCAGGGTGAAGCAAAGTGATGTCAGTGCACAGAGAAGCAATGTTTTATGTGTTTCTATCCTGATGTCAGCCCACACTGACCCCACACAAGCCCCGAAAGGGTTTTCATAGATGGAATATAGATGCCAGGAGCTGCTGCACAGAAGTGTCAAGGACAAATCTAATTATGATTACTAAATATTTCCACTGCTTTTATACTTAGTGGTTGCTTCTCATGAAGATTTTACAAAAGAGACATTTGAGTTGCTTATAAATTATGTTACTGAGGAAACGGTCCACGTTATTCCTTGGCCTAATTATACCTTGCATGAATTGTGGGAGCAGTATCCTGTCCCTTAGTGGGAATCAAGGTTTTCCATGGTAACTTTGCAGTGATCACACCACCTATTACACCTTATCCAGCATAATGTGTTCATAGCTCCGCATTGTGCTATTAAATGAATGGCAGACGACCAAAACAAGTGGCCCAGATATTTAATTTCACAGAAATGTTCTAAAAACAGGTGAGATACAAGCTGATCTACCTTAAATAATAACAAAATTGCTGGATTGTGTTGTCGACACTTTAAAGTTATGTGGATTTAAACTTTAGTTTCTGACAATATTTTTAAATGATGTGCGGACACTGTTAAAAATGCAATAGAGAACATTTTACGAACATTAATCCTGCCCAGCATGTTAAACTGTACAGAAAACAGTGAAACTAATGTGCTGTTGTCCCCTGACAAACACTACACTGCTGTGTCCTCCCTACACCTGAAATCATACCTGATGTTCTCCTTTCAGAGGCCCGACGTCTCTCCTCTGGTGGTCTTTCGGAGCCCAACCACAATATAGGAGGCAGGTTTTCCTCTGTTGGCTATTTGTCAGTGAAGTGAAAAGAGTACATGCAGCCTTTTGGGTGGTCTCTTCAAATTTAGGGTTTTCAGCCTCATTCTTCTGGATTCCTCTTCTGTAAGTACGTGATGGAAACTGTATCTTTTTATGTTCTGGGCACATCTTCAACACACTGAAGCCAGAAATTTAGCTGAACCTGGTTGCAAGCAGAGAAACAAGCAGTGCAACAAGTACTGGAGCTCCACAAGAACATTTTAATTACAACGTAGGAGCCGACAGCTTTGAGCATTAACCAGTGAAGGGTTTACGTCTCATCAATAAAAATCTTTTATGGATCCAGGTGGGGCCATTGTCTTTAGGACTGGGCCAACCAAAAGGGCTTCCACCTAAAATGGTGAATTTTACATTGTTGATGTTGATGTTAGAGAGAAGACAGCTACAGGACAAGGACACTGAGAGACCAGAAAAACTGTGTTTGTTAACTTACAGTTTAACTACTCATAGTTGAATGACTCCCAACAGGTTTTTATGGTCACTCAGATGTACCTACACTGTAAAAAAAAAACTTTCTAAGTAACTTGTAACTTTTTTAACAACTTGCTGTTATTTTACAGATTCTCTCTGTTTTGTTAAATTACAAATATTATCTAGAATAATCACAGAACAAACATGAGTTTTACACAAACAGCAATTTGTTCTTTCTGAATGTGTGACCGTAAAATGACACATCATTATTTATTGTATATAAATCAGCAAAAAAATGTGATTATTGTACAGATACTTAGCAATATTTAAAAGTAAAATTATGTAGATTGAAGTGGATTTAAAAAATGGTAAATCATTTTTTAAACTGTTAAGTGACAAATACTTCTTGCTCATTTATTCTACAAATAATTTGTTGTTATTTCCATTTTTTTACTGTATTATTAGTAATAGTAGTATGTGCTGACTGAAAAAGACAAATTTTAACTGAATATACATTCTTTTACATTGTGTGACAGTTTTACTGTATCTAAATTGGCTAAAAAAAACATTATTTTATTTATTTTAAAGATATTTGCTGTTATTTTCACCGTTATTACAGTTTTGAAATGTTACAGTATTGCAAAATTTTATGTGTATTTTTTCTGGCACCCTTGCTGCAAGAAGTTCATTGGTTGTTACAGACCTTTTTTTTGTACTTTACTCAGCATAGGTACTTTTGAAAACTGACCTGATGAGGTTGCTACAGTTGCAAAGCTCACAAAGCCTCAGGCTGCCCTAAAATGGCCTGCAGATTTCTGGAGTGAAAAACAGCTTAAAGCTATTATGATTTTGCTAACTGCTTCCACACTGAAGCTCCCCGTACTGGGTTCAGACTATATCTGTTAAAGAAACAACCAGTTTTAGAAGCAAGGCACATTCAGTGAAGAGGCCTCCTGGTGCTGCTGTGACTAACATGCATGCAGCGTTATTATGCTTCATTTCTGCTGCAGCAGATTCAGCTGAATAATTAGAACATCAGCATCCCTGACTCATTCTTCCAAGACTGTTAGTCACCGTCTCATGTAGAATTTTGACTAAAATCTGCTGCATTTCTTGAGATGTTATTGTGACCTTCTGGCAGAGACGCAGAGCACCTTTGAAACACCTTTGTGCACTGAATCTGACAGCACAACAAGATCTGAACTTTGGACCTGGACTTACTGGAAATGAGTGAAACATTTCTTCTAGTAGTATCACCAAGTCACCTCACAAAAAAGAGTTTTAAAGCTTTATAGCCTGAAACCATTCACATGACCCCATGTGAGGAGTGCTGGAACATACTATCTAATAACTGTGATTCTGATAAGACGTGGCTGACAGCTCTGATAAAGCTTTCCATGTTATCAATAAGATGTCAGATTATAGCAGCACCATCTGTGAAGGGAGGGTGAGGATGTGGGAGGCATCGGGGGAGTCACGATGGTGTTTCTCCTGCAGGAGGTGTGACTCCATCAGCTAGAGGAGATGTGACCATATAAGGACAGAGCAGGAGGAAGCGGGGATTTCTCTGCAGAATCATGTGACTTCCAGTTACAGCGATGCTCTCAGCGGATACACACACACATACACACAAACACACACACACACAGACGCACAGACACACATGCACGCACAGTGTTCACTTCACAGACTGCATGTATTATTTATGAAGCTGTTTGTTTTCAGCTTCGTGCTTCAGATTCCTGCACATTAAAATGCCTGACTGTCATTTTGAAAGCTGAGTTTATTGGTGTCAGCTTAATATCAGAGAAAAACAACATTTACATTATTTACTCTTGAACTGTTTACCAGCATGATTTGTGATGCAGCTGAGCTGTATTTGGTTAAAATCACATTTATCCTGAGAGCAAACAGGACATGTTTGCAGCAGCACGATGCATCTTTTTGAAAAAGGAAGATATTCATTTTATTATTTATACACCCCCCCCCCACACACACACACACAGACACAGACACAGACACACACACACACACACACACACACACACACACACACACACACACACACACACACACACACACACACACACACACACACAAATTATCAAAATGGACACATATTCTAAAACTTAAGGCATGTAGTGCACTACCCGAACAGAACATGGAGTCGATCCTGAAGCTTTATCATGTACAAATGATCCCCGATTTGAACCAGACAATAACTGCTAAGGATGCACATTCATATGGACATACATTTATATTCACATATGGATAGATTAAACATCTCATAAGATGAAGGCTAATATGCATACAGATTATGAAGTGGCAAATTTATTTATCACACTTTTCTGGGGTCTGCAACACATTTTTGGTTTTAAACATCATTATTTAAGTACATTTTAGATTTATTGTAGCTATAATTTAGTAAAACTTAAAAGTGGATTTAAAAAGTTTTTCCACACATTTACTCATATTTCTAGGTGATGTTCTAAATCAACGTGTCACAACACCCTCAACATTGATCAGATCATTATAATGCAATATTTTGCTAAGAAATATGGATGCTATTTTGGAGTCCAACAGGTCAGAGCTGCTTTAGCAGCACAAGGTGGACCTATACAATACTAGGCAGGAGGTTTTCAGGCTGTGGCTGGTAGGTACATGTGATATTAATCCTTCTTGTGAGGACCAGTTTCAGACTTATTGAACAGTGAGAGTTTAGCTGTTATGTCATTTCAGAACCAAGTAGCGTAAACACACTCAGTGGATGCAGCCTGGATGGTGAGCACACAAACAGATATCCGATCAGAAGCTACCTCAGCAGTGGCATCCCCACAGTGACGACATGCGAGCAGGAAAAGCCGACCACTGACCTCCCACGCTGTGAACTGGTCCACAGAGTGGGAACCTCCTGATACGTCACTCTTTCTCTCTCCACTCCCCATTCTGATGATAGCTCACCCACCCGACACGCCGACCACAGCAGAAACTGAAACTCTCTAACCACAGCCTGCAGCCCTGCAGAGGCCTGTGAGGTGTAGAGTTTCATGATCGTTCTTCTAGCGACACCTTTAGGATAAAATTTACATTTTAACAAAGAAACTATAATTGTCCGGATGGTGTTTGTTCATTTTTCTCTTTTTTAAAGGTTCATATTTATCTGTATGCAGATGATACTCAACTGTATGTTGCAGTATTACTGAGTGATATCGGCAGTCCTAATGAATGGATTTATGCATTTTTCAGCAGCTAATGATAAAACATTTTAAAATTAACAAACTTTCTTTGTTGAAATCCATAATTGATTCATAATCCTTACTGAAGACAAGGTTATCCTGCATTTAATGGCTATTGGCAAGTTAAGGCATGAATGTTACAACAGTGATTTTGCAGTTATGTAATACTGCTATGTTTTTTGCGTATTTGTATTGAAATAATTTGTTGGAACCCCTTTAAAATTAAGATACACAATGATTGTTATTATAACATATTGTCAAGATAAAGTGAAATAAAACTGCAAAAAACATCAGTAAAGTGGGGAGACATTTATCAGAGCTGATCTTCATGCTGTTTTTCTAGTGTCAAAGCAGAGCGGCATTTCCTCTTCCTCTTTGGTGGTTAGTGACATAGAAGCAGTCACCCACACTCGCTATCTGCACCCACAGATCTGCCTCCGCCTGTCGGCAGCTCCGTCCTGCTGTTTCCCCTCAGTCATGGTTCATCCTCCTTTCAGTACACTGATCACTTCCTTCCTGCATGCTGCACAACACAGAGATGTTTATATTTCACTTTTGTGTTTATTTGTGATGCTGCTGCCAGTCTCTACTCCTGAATGTTTTACTGAAGCTCAGACCTGCAGCAGACTTGCTGGTTGTCATGGAAACGGTGTGGGATCTCGGTTAACAGGATGAATGAGAGACTGATTATTTTATTCATACTAGGTTTAGTCATCATTCATGTTTTCATTGAGCAGCAGCAGCAGCAGCAAAGGAAGCAAGAGCAGTATTAGTCGTAGTAGTGTTTGAACCAAGGAAATCTTCTTGCTGTCCAGACAAAAGATAAAGCATCGTGACTTACATACAGACAATTTTATGATTTAAAAAGCAACTTGTGCGCTGTAGATCTGTGAAATTACTGTTTTTGTCTGGAGGTGAGAGGCAGCAGCTGGTAGCAGTGCTAATGCCAATTAATGCTATGCACATTAACTCCACAGATACAGAAATGAGTGTGTCCAAAAATATCAACCAGCAGCACAGATTAACAGAGAAGCAAAAAATTAAAATCCCTATGAAAACTCATATTCATATGTTAGCATGTAAAAACTATCATTTGTTTAAAATGTGACATTAGCACAAAAACTAACATTAGCATTAAAAAATTTGCATAAAATATTACTATTAGCTATAAAACTGACATTAACATTAAAAATGTTTGCATAAAATATTACTATTAGCTATGAAACTGGCATTAGCGTTAACAACTAACAGCATAAAACAGTAGCATTCGTTAGCAACCTAACATTAACATTACAAATTAATGCTAGTATTAAAGAAGTGACACCAGCACAAATGTCAAACTAAAAAAACTGCTACCACAAAAAATCCATTATAAAAACTACTATTTGTGCAGAAATCTGATGATTTTATGAAAAAGACCTATCTTAGCATAATAACTAGCATGAAACAGACTTGTACAATAAAGCTAACATGAGCATAAAAAACTATGTTAGCACTTAAAACTAATATTAAAATATTAAAAACTAACATTTCCATGAAAATCTAAGGTTAGTAAATTAAAATTAAGATTGAAATGAAAAACAGTGTTAGCACAAATGACTATTAACATAGATTACTTATGTTAGCATAAGAACTATAATTAGCGTAAGCATTGGTATAAAAACACAAATTAACATGAAAAGCAATGTTCAAAAAATAACATTAGTATTGAAAAGGTATGTTAGTTTACAGTTATGTTAGTGTTAAAAAAAACTAACATTAACATAAAAACTAACCATCATATAAAAAAGTACATTGTCACAAAAACAATGTTAACATTAAAAAGCTATATTACCAACATGTGAATTGGTTAGCAGAAAAAAGAAATACTTTATGCAAAAAAAAGTAACATTGCAATGAAAAAAAATAATATTGCAGTTAAGAAGTGTGTAAACACAAGAATACTAACATAATCAGAAATAAACCCTAACTATATCATTAAAAATCTCCTGTTAGCATTTAAAAAAGAGTTAGCATAAAAAGGAGAATTTAATCCCTCCAAGTGCTGCTGAAGAAAAAATGACTGGCGTTCTCTTTATAATATAATATTGTATTTCTTGACCTTACAATGTGAAATGCCCTGAGATGACATACACTGTGACTTGGAGCTATATAAATAATACTGAATTAAGTAAACATAAACACATTGAAAGCGTCCTGTTCCATCTTAGTTCAGTCAATGAAACCTGCTCAGGCTTTATTGTATTTTACAGCTTTACTCAATCAGAGTAAAGCTGTAAATCAAAATGCCAAAATTTCAGATAAAACATTTTATTTCAAGCTGTTTGATGGCCCTCCACATGCTAGTGGGAGTTGAAGGTTTGATTCCCTCTGCAGCTGCAGGTCAGATCTTTAAGCGTTCAGAGACTGGCAGGTGTGAAGATGCGACACCTCAGACTGTGAGAACGTTTCGCCTCACTGGTCAGACACTTGGAGGTCAGCGGTCAGCTTTAACTACCTGCACTGCGACCTCTGAGTCGGACAGAAGGACCTCAGCTGTCCGTCGGCAGGGAGGATGGGAACAAAACACAGACTTCTGATAGTAAAACTGACCTCTGTAGGAACAGCACAGTGCAGGAAATGCAGCATTCAAGAACCACTAGTTAATCATTTTTTATTTTAGAAAAAATAAAACAACATAGTGCTGTTCCCTCTGTGGCAGATAATCAATTCTCAGAATTTGTTTTTAAGAACTGGGGCTGCAGAGGGGCTCAGTGGTTAGCACTGTCACCTCATAGCTAGAAGAACTGCAGACACCCTGTTGCCCTTCCAGGAATGTTTGTTCCTGGATTGAGATCTTTGTCAAACAAGACTAGAACTGCATGTTGTACTGTATGTCTCTGTGCAGCGTATCTGTCAGGCCTCTGGACTTCAGGGAAATGTTGCTTGGCTTCTGTTGTGGTTTGTCCGCTCTGTCTGTGTCTTTATGCTGCACATTAGTGGTGAGCTGCTGGGACGGAGGAGCACCGTGGGAGGTTTGTGTTTCCCAGAAGAACCATTTGGTCCAATCGGAGGCAGAGTCAAGGAGTGGGAACCCAAGCAGAGGCTTTTTCTGCTGGACGTCAGCAGCTCTGATGAAAGAAGGAAAACGAACCGTCAGACAGTGAACGCAGCACAGGCGGCTTTCATGTGGAGGTCAGAAACTCTGCTGCTTTGTTTAGATCAGCTTTAGTCCTGACTGCAAATTAAATAAAAGGTCAAACAGAATGGCGGTAACAGGAAAGTGAGGATTTCATGTCAGGGAGACTCGCTCTGCTAGAAATTACCCTCACATGTTGCTAAATGATTTTCCAGTTATCTTGTGACGACGTAATCTCTGCCTGCTATATGTTCAGATATTTTTTTAATTACATTTATGAGCTGCCCTGCAGTTGGAAGGGGTCTGTGTGGGCAAAGACATAAATGACAATTTACTTTATTGTCCCAGTGGAGAATTTACCTTTGGAGTTCATGTTGCCAGACGTAGGACAGAAAACACAACCTGACATCAATCCAACATAATGAAAACAGATACTGAAGGTACAACAGAGCACATAGTTATACATCAGTTAGAGCCGGTCTCTGGGTTTTGAATACGACTCCTCAGATATGAAATATGCATCACTAGGTGGTTTTCCACTGCAGGAACTCAGGGCAGGTGCCGTCTTGCAGATAGGGTTGTTGTTGTTGATGCTGGTGGTGGTTTCCCAGGCGTCTCATAGGGGAGGTCAGGTCACCTCCCCACTGAAGGAGATGTGGGGCAGCGAAGGCGTCAGTCTTTAACACCAGACCAGCTGACGGTCCGACCTGCTCCTCATCAGCAGGAGGGTCAGAAGTCACACGACCTCGTTTTCATTCATCACCTCTTCTAATCATTCTCTCTCTCACACACAAATAACTCACAGGCTGGTTTATTTATGATTTCCCATGTGTGACGATAATCTAACTGCTTCTTGACCTGTCTGATGTAGAGAAAAGTTCACAGCGTGACGCACTGTTACATCCTGATCAATCCTGTCTTCATGTTGGGGAGTTTTAAGTAATTAATGAGGCTGTTCTGCATTTTGGTTGGGAAAACTTCACATATGGATCTGACTGATGTCCAATGAAATTTAGAGGAAAGACTCCTTCAAACAACTGGAACCAACAAGCAAAATTTTTACTTGTTTGGACATTTCAGTTTTTAATGGAAGTGCAATTTTAGAGTAAAGTTAATGGAAGATTTGTTTCCTGATATTAGCAGGCAGACTGTGTCTTCTGCTCTGGTGATCTTGGACTAATATTGATGCTGACATGTACAAAAAGCCCTAAAATCACTTCACACAGCCTCAAGTATGTTATTTGTGCATGTCTATCTGTTAATATGACTGTATGCAGTTCTGACTTAGACCGCTGTTGTGAGTTGTACAGAAAAGTGAGCAGGGTCCTCATTCAGACATGAAGTTGACATTTTCAGGTGATGTCAGGTTAACGAAACGAGGGCTTGTGCGAAAGGGGATTTTAACTTGGGTTCATTTGCTTTTTCCCACTACTGCTCATGCTCTGGTTGGAAATGACATCAACTAGAACAAGATAGCCGATTTATGCCATATTTAGGCCAGCGTTAGGCGAACTACTGTTACTATTATTTTTCCCCCTTGTGATTTTATACAAAACTCATCAGAAGATTTGTTATGCTAGTGAGGTAACAAACGCTGCAATGCTACAGTGTTACGCACCCGTCTAGGGGGAAGGTGCGTAGCATATTATTTGTTTAAAAAGTAGAATATTTTCCCAGTCCCCAAAACAACCGACAGGATCGAAGAAAATTACAAAAAGTTTATTTACAATATTTTAAAAATAAAACAGGCCACTCTATGGGATTCAACCTAAAGAGGCATTTTAGCACTCAAACGGAAAACTTATCCAACAAAAACACAAGTACTAGAAAAAGAAACCAAACTAAGTGTAACAAACAAAAGCAAAGCTAGCCTAATCTATCAAAGAAACACAGGTATCAATCAGATTGTTTGGAGTCTGGGAAACAAGCAACAATGTGCTGCTGTCAGAATGGCTCCCTATCAACTGCAGGCTGCCGAAATGTAAAAAGGTGAAGAGCCAACCAGCACCGGGTCTGCCTTGCCGCTAGATCTACACATAGACAGACCACACACTACAAACTAGCAGGACAAACGGACGACTCACACAGGAAACAAGGACAACGAGACGAAGATCCATGCGACAACTACTCACTCCCAGACAACAAAACAACTCCAAAATACAAAACACAGGAATATCACATTACACAATACAACCACAGCCGTAACATACGGGTTTAAAAAATCTGATTAGTTTTGTATTAATGTGAGTTATAGGAGGAGGAGCAGAGTCTCCCAGTGCAGCCAGTAAGCAGCAGGTGGTGGCAGCAATAGCTGAATAACTGCAGGTGTTAAATCTAACAGCTTCAATTAGCACCTGAGTACCGAAAACTAAAAACCAGACTTCACACCTCTGAGTGTGTGCGTGTTTTCTCTCAATCTGTATCCTGCTGTGAGCTCCTGCAGAGCCTTGACCTCCTCCTTTTAACATCATCACCATCATCGCCATCATCATCATCATCATCATCATTACCAACATCATCAGCAGCAGCAGCAGCAGCAGCTATTCCCTTTAATTCAGCATTATTCTCTGCATGTTTGTATGCAACAGCAGATCTTTTTTTGTGTAGCACATTTCAGTAGTAGTGACAAGATTTTAACCGAATTTGTATAAAAATGACACATTTTAATTACCTTAGTTTTAAAAAATACATGAGTACAAAAGAGGAGCTCATCTTTTGTCCTCCTGTAGTGAGAAGTAATCTGTGGAAGCTTTTAGCAGAGAATTATCTCATCTAGCAATTGAAACTCACACAACAAATACAGACCATGCACAGTAAGTAAATGCAAATCCCAGATTTCAAACATTAGAATTAGAATGGCTTTATTGTCATCATACATGGCATGACGAAAATATAAATAGCTTCCACTGGACAGTGCACAACAAGCAATAAGAAATAAAATATCAACATTAAATAATAGAATCAAATGTACATATATAACAAAACAATATTAGAAAAGACAACATCTGCAAAGGAGGCCAGTTATGTGCAATATGGGAGGTAGATGAAATGGAATAAGAACCAGTAGAATATGATAAATATGTTATGAAATTGCATGAAAGCAGCATAAAGTGGCATTGTGCTTTCAGGCAGACAAGTGTTTGGAGTTCAGGAGTCTGATGGACCATGGGTAGAAACTGTTCCTAAGGCTGTTTGTCCTGCATTGTGAGGATCTCAGTCTCTTCCCTGATGGCAGCAGGCTGAACAGCTTCTAGTCAGGGTGTGTGCTGTCTGCCCAGATCTTATTTGCTCTGCTGATGCAGCAGGAGGTTGCGATCTTCTCCAGAGGGGGCAGACATAAAATAGTGAACATCAGATGAAAAAAATCTGACAGGCAAAATCCAAAGAAGAAGCTATACACAAACGAAGCAGAGCTCTGTCTTTTACTCTGCTTTATTTTTAGGTCACAATGACCTCCACTTCTCCGCCTGCAGCTGACGTAAAACTAACGGTCAGCAACAAACATACTCGGGTGGAGACAGCAGGGAGGAGTGTTTGTGCTGAGCATGAGGAGGAAATGATTTCAGCCAGCAGACCTCTGAGGGGAATTTTATTTTCCTGATGAGGGTTTTTCCTTTGAAATTCACCAGAAAAACACCAGCAGCAGATTCCTTCGTCTGTTTGGGTCATTCAGCCAAACGGAGTCAGTTCATCCTGGACTCTGTTCAAACCTCCTCCGACCAAAGCAAAAGTCAGAGACAGCACAGTTAATATACTGATCATTTTTCCATTAGTTAATTGTTGGGTTAATTAAATCGGGGAAAAAAATGTCAGGTTGGCAGCTGCCAGGCCCAGATAGCGCCCTCTCCCCCTCTCTCTCCTTCCCTTTCTTCCTTTCTAGGTGTTCCATGGAGTAATTGCAGCAGCAGGTGTTCTGCATCATCACAATCATCAGCCAGTTCAGGAGCAGATGGAATGCAGCCAATCAAGCCTCACACACTCTGCAATAAAACCAGACACCACCTACCTCTCAGTGCCGGATCGTGACACAGCCTGTAACTGCTCACTTGTGTACCACAGCTTTTGAAACTACTGCTTCTCGTACCTGTAGTAACTCTGGTTGTCCTACTTCGTCCTAGATCCAGATCCACCTGCTCCTGCTTTGACTCACCTGGGTTCTCCGTCGCTTCCCTCTCTTGGTTCCATCAGCATCAGAGATTCACTCACCGGAACCGACTCGACAACTTGGCGTTCTCACCAACACCTACAAGCAGCTGCAGTTTGCCTTGTGTCACATGCACCCAGAGGTTTCCAGTTAGAGCCAAGTCCGAGCATCAGTTATTTGAATTGTTTTGTAATCTGTTTCTGATAGTTATAGAGTTGCTTCATATTGTTTCAGAGCCTTAGTAGTTGAAGTTCGTATCATAGTTGCCTGTGTAATTTGCGAGTCTATAGTTTCATTGTAGTTTTGAGTTGCGAAATCTTAGAATTGTTAAAGTATTAGCCTTTCTTGCCTGGGTCTTACCCATCGTGAGTTAGCCCCCTTAGTTTTTGTAGTTAGTCCTCCTCGCTGCTAGTTGTAGTGAAGTGCCTTTCTTGAGTTTTCCTAGGATTAATTCTGGTTGTTATTTTCCTACTTCGACTTGTCTGCTCTCAGTCCTGAAAATAAACACCTTAACATTATACCAGCGTGTCTGCTTGTGTCCTGCGCTTGAGCTCCATTGCAAATTGTAACAAAAAATGCCAGAAAAATTTCTTGAGCTGAAGGTGACATCCTTAAATACCTTGATTTGTTCCACCAAAAGAACACACACCCAAATGTTCAGGATTTAGTGACATATGGCATTTAAAAAAAACAGTTTGAATATGACTGAAAGAATTGATCAATTAGTAGAACAGTTGTATTATTTTTTTTTTTTAACATAAGCAACTATGAGTTTCAGTATTTAAAAAATTAAAAAAAAGATACTGGACTTCTTCTTTTAGGTTCTTGAAGACATGAGAGGTGAAAAGTCTTGAAGAACCTAAAGGTGCTTTTATACTGAAGTCCCCAGGATCACCACAACTGGGATAACTGAGACTCCACACAGACACCTGAACAACTGTAACTGTTCATCATCAACAATGTCAGGATTGTGTCTGTGTGTTGCACAATGTCATGCAACAAAGACTGCTCTTTTTTTCTGTGTCTTGATAGAAACAAAGAGGAGGAGAGGAACCAACCAGAGAGATAAGCTCAGGTGAGTCTTCACCTGAATTCCTCACATGGTTTCCACAGGGTCCTCAAGCTCTTTTCTTTATGCTCAAAGAAAATTCTGGAAACATCAGCCGTTATCAAATGTGTCATGTTATCCAACAGCATCCAGACTCCTCCTCCTCACCTCTTCCTGTTCTCACACCTGAGTGAATCCAAACCTGCTGCATCTGCTGCTCAGCGTCACTGATTTCAGTTTACTCTTTCTTCCGCCGTTGCTCCAGTTAGGAAAGAGCCAGTCAGTCTAACTGGCCTCAGTGTCTCAGGTCTGAAAATCGTTGTGCAGCGCTGCCCTGCAGCACGTCAGCTGTATCAGACTGCACGTGCTCAGAGACTCAGAGGTTTTACTGAAAATAAACAACTTTTCTCACATGTAGCTGCACACATCCTGCTAGTCTGCACAGCCAGACACTCACTGAACAATCTGATCCTTCTAATTCCACCAGTTTTTGTCTCATTGTTTTACACTGTGGAAAATGACATTCACTCAGTTCACTATGAACCATTTTTGTTTTATTTGTATCGTAAGTTTGACTGAAAAACATCCATGAATAACTGATAAAATAGCAAATCAGTGATACTGACAAAAACCTGAATATTGTCAGTCTGCTGTCACCAACATAGTCTGTTTTCTGATATCTTGTTGTGGATGGACTGCAGAGATGATGATACCCTGGGAAACTGTGAGTCACTGAAATGAACGCCATGTTTTTCATGTCTGTGACTTCAGATCGGACTGAGTTATGAGTCTGATTTTTGACACAAACTAACTTGCGTGCACCTGTTCCTTGTACCTACCTTGGAGGAAAAGCCCCCAATCTGCAACACTGGATTTAATCACAAGTGTCTGAAGCCTGTTTCTGTGTTTACCTGAGCTGAATTCACCTGCCAGCCAATCAGAGAGCAGCATGTACATGTAACATCACACAGCCAAGTGGCCAGACATCATGTCATCCCCTCAGACAGACCTCACTGCTTCCTGGGAATGATAAACACCTCCGACCCAACTTTGTGCCGAGACTTTTCCTCCCACCACAGAATTCCAACAATGCAGAGCACGTCCCTCCTCACACCCAGCACATCCAGCAATGTGAGCGGCAGCTTAGTGTCCTTACATGGAGACAATTTCCTGAATTGTTCCACATGTCAGCTTCCAGTTATTAGCAGTGAGTGTGTTTTTCCTGCGGACTGTTTGGCGGCAGCTTTGAATTCTCTCGAGGTTCGTTTTTAGCTGCTGTTAAAAAGAAATGAAAGGAATTTCCTGCAGCTTCCTGCAGCGCTCCAACTGCAACACACACGCAAACAAATTGGAGACATAAGGATGAAGCAGAAATGTGCAGAATAAGTAACTTTAACATTTTAAACAGCAACAAACACGCAGAGAAAAGAGTGTCTATACACTGAATTAAAGCTTCCAAATATTTATTGGACTGGACAAAAGAACATTATGACTCAAACAGATCATTATCCAACACTTGAATTTAAATTAAAAACTAGGGCCAACAAAACACAAGTTTAGGTCAACAACCAGTCAAAAAACATGAAAATCATCTTTCCTTTAAAAACACAAGATGTTCTGACATGTAAATTGGAGATTAAATACTCCAGAATCTGCTCTGTACTGTTAGTGGCAATGACCATGTTAACTCAAAAGGTCATTTTGTGCCCGTTTATAGTCATTTTGTGTTTCTTGGCGGCCATTTTGTGTTTGTTTTGTCTCTTTATAGTTGTTTTGTGTCACTGGGGTCATATTGCTTATTATTATTGTCATTTTGCATCTTTTTGAGATCATTTTGTGTATTTTTGTGGAGATTTTGGGTCTCTTTGTAGTCATTTTTTGTGTACATATGGTGGTTTTGCATCTTTGTGGTTGTTTTGTGGTAATTTTTTGTCTTTTCGTGTTTTTTTTTTGTCTCTTCATGGTCGGTTTTGCATTTTTGTGGTTGTTTTGTGGTAATTTTTTGTCTTTTCATGGTCAGCTTTGCCTCTGTGGTAGTGCTGTGTTTCTACAAAGATCTGAGATTTCCTTTAGTTGTATCTTTTCACTGAAGCAGCATTCAGAGGACACTCAGCAGGATTTGATTGATGCATTAGAGACTGGTTCAGCTAAATCAAACCACAGCCGTTGCTCATCTGTTAGAAACATGCAGGCGCCTCCAGTTTCAGGCAGAATGGTAAGACAATGGAAAACACGTATCATGACAAAGTGTCAGATTGTTATTCTGAGGAAACAGGGCGACGTGATATCATGGATGTTGTATATGTACGCTGCCAGTCAAAAATTTGGACACACCTTCTCTTTTAATGTTTTTTCTTTACTTTCATGACTATTTACATTGTAGATTCTCACTGAAGGCATCAAAACTATGAATGAACACATATGGAATTATGTAGGAAACAAAAACAAGTGTGAAATAAATCAAAACATGTTTTATATTTTGGATTCTTCAAAATAGCCACCTCTTGCTTTGATTACTGTGTTGCACTCATGGCATTCTCATGGCTCTTGGCCCACTGTGTGTATATGTATTATGGAAAATTAGTACAAACAAAAAAGTTGAACCCTCCTTAAATGCATGTGTCATTTCTAAAGCTCTTCTAGAGACCTCTGCAATGCTATAATCCACATTAATATCATGTTACTGCTGCCTTTTCAGAGTATTAACAATTAAACTGTTATAATAAGTCTGTGATTTATAGACTTGAAAAAAGTTGTCATGGTTCTAAATGGATGGTTCTGTTAGTCTGTACAGAGAAATATGGTTATACGCATTATGGTGGTAATGCAGCTTTTATTTCTCATTTTTGACTGCATTTAAATGCAATGCGTGAGAAAAACTCACTCTGAGCAAAATATGCAGATTCCAAATAAACCTTACAACCTCAACTAAAGCTCTAAAGTCCACTACTGGATTTTTATCTTCGTTTTTTTCTCTGGTCTCTGTTTCATACTTATCCTCCCAAACTATCTGCTGTGTCTTCAGATCTCTTTCACACTGCATGATCAATTTGGGTTTTTTCATTTTCCACCTTGCTCTCTTAAGCTTCCTTTTCCAATTTCTATGTGTACTCGTTCTGCTTCATTTTCAGCCTTTCAAGCTCAAGTTGTTGCTGCTGCTGTTGAGTCATCACCCATTGCTGAGTGTTGTGCATGTTCAATGCTGTAGTCAGTTCATCCAACCTGGCCTTTATTTTCAGATTTTCCTGCTCTCTCAGTTTCTTCTGCTCCCTATTCTCAGCCTGGATGTTCACCATCCTGAGGTTTACTTCATATTCTGCTTGTAGTTGTATCTTTACTTTCTCTGTCTCTCTTTGCTCCTCACTCTCTTTCAGGTGGTGTCGCTTCTCCTCTTCGATTTCCCTCTCTGCCTCCTGGAACATCTAACTGGTGTAGCGACTTCCTCCATCATCCCTCACGGTATTTCTGATCTTCTAAAGCAGCTTGGCGACTTGCGTGCCACCCTTCAGGTTATTAGAAAGACGTGATTCTGTTTGTTGCATTTGGCCAGAAAGCCCCTCACGAACTGTTCAATGAAGAGAGGTGAACAGGAGCGTATCTGTATCTGTCTGCAGTCTGGCCAAACAGCTCTTGAATCTTGTGCTTCTCTTCCGCCGTGAATCTTCCGAGCCCAATGACGATCAGGAAGATGTGGGGTCCCAGAGAGACATAAGAGTATGAGATAAGTGATAATGTTTCTGCATGTTGTGTTTATCCCGTGTCTGGTGTCGAACAGGCCCGGGGTGTCGATAACAGCGACCTTTTGACCGTCCACCTTCGCTCTGGCCTTGGAGCACTCGTCAGTAACGGACGTAGCGCTCATCACTGATTCAAAGTAGTCAAAGCCAAGAATGGTGTTTCCTGTGGCACTGTTTCCAGATCCGGTCCCCCCCCCCCCCCCCCCCCCCCCCCCCCCCCCAGCACAAAACCCCTCAGCTCCTTGGTGGTTTGCTTCCTCGCTTCTGTTCGCAAGGAAGAACACAACAGGTTATGCTCAAAATATCTGTTACATCAGAAATTTTAGACGTTGCTGTTGTTGGTCCACATGCACAAATGTGCACAGCGCTCTCTCTTTGGAGACCCTTATACCGATCGTGCTGCTGTCTGATGCTGCAGGTATTTAATAAACTCAGAGGAATGACTCCGACAAACAGCTGGAAGCAACAAACTAAATTCCAGCTCCTGTTAACTTTTTGTCAAAATCTAAATTAGATGAATTATTGGTGAGTCAGTAAGGGTTTATTTTGAAAGGCATTTCAGTTTGGAATAGATGTGAAATTGTAGAGGAAAGTGAACAAATGAGTTTTGTAATTGTGCAACTGGACTAATATTGCTGATATAATATTACACACAACTCCAAGTACTGCTCATACCTACACATTAATGTGAATGCATGCAGCTTAGACAGTCGCCATGTTGAAAGTGAAATGTTTGGTCCCACCTAGTAAGAATGTCGGGACACACCTTCAGCACTTCAATTAGACATTAACCTGATAGTTCGCTGCTAAAATATACAATTTGCTAACCTGAACCTAAACATTTAAGATGTTAACCTCAATCTTCAACACTTTAACCAGTCATTAAACTGGTGGTTAGCAATTAAATAAAGTACAGTTAGTGAACTTGAACTGCTTTAGCTGCTAAACTGTTAGGAACTGGTTTTAGCCGCTGTTCTAAAACTGCTAAAATATACAGTTAGCTAACTTGAAATACAATGCCTTAGCTAATTCTGTTTCCTTATGTGAACTTGAACTATTCTAGCTGCAAAAGCAATACATTTGCTAACCTGAACCAAAGTAATCACCCAGTAAATTAATGTTGTTTAACAAATGAGAGTAAACTGACAGACAATAATGTTCAGTAAAATCAAACTAGGAGCTAATAGAGCTGCAGAGTGGTAATTGAGACTGCAGCACTATAAAAGACATTTTCAAATCACACACAGGTACAGTATGTGATAAAACACTGAAGCTAGCTCTAATGTGACGTTTCCTCTGGCAGCCACCCTGCTGTTTCAGATCTCCACCTTATAATTATGTCAGTACACAGAGGAACTCCATGGTATTGGCAGCAGTTGAAATAAAACACTCTGTTCAATAACACGAGCCAATGAAACCATTTCACAAACCGCATGCTCACAATGAAAGTGGCAATTAAGAGGGAATGAGGACCCACAGCTCAAACAGAAAATATGTTCTCAGTCTGGAAGGACACAGCGATCTAGACTATGACCTAAATCAGTGTTCAAAGGACACACACACACACCTGACCAGGCGAGGTGTTATCCAAGCGTTTCCTGCACTGGTTGAATCAGACCAAGGCCTCTGGTTTGTCTTCAGGCGTGTCGTGTGCTGATTGTATTCTGAGCACATTCCACTCAAACATTAACATGCTGACTAAAGTGCAGTAACCTGAGCTGCTGCTGCAAATCAGATTATCACTAAAACAAACCACCAAACTCCACTTCAGGAGCAGAGATCTGGTGCAGTTTTACAGCACCCTGCATGCATTTAGCTTCATCTCAGAGGGAAGTGAATGCATCATTTTTGAAAAGATGGAGAACAAGATTGTGTTCAACCAAAGACAATGAAAGGGGCAACATAGTCCAAGTTATCACTGCTGAGCTACATGTACATCTGATCTCAAAGATTAGTATATTTAATAAGTACAATGATCTGTGGTTTCTTTTCTACTTTCTGAAAACAAACAAAAAGAAAATCTGACATCTTGACAGGCTTGTTTATAATCCTTCTTTCAGCTCATTTGTACTATTTTTCTTTCGTTTTTAAAAATGATGATTTCTTCTGTTTTATTGCATTAAAATGCTGCATAGAAAGAGCAGTGAATGTATGGAAACTGTTATTATTTTCATTATTAAAGTATCTTATTTGCTCCCATGCAGCATCGTCTTCACTATCATATTCAGCCTCCTCCCCTCCCTGCTCATCTGTTATCTAATGCTGATGACTCAGTCTGCTGTCACTCTGCAAAGGTCACAGTCATTTTGTGTGCATGCGTGTGTGTGTGTGTGTGTGTGTGTGTGTGTGTGTGTGTGTGCGTGTGCGTGCGTGCATGCGTGTGGTATATGTTTCATACAGTCTAATGACTCCCACACACACTCAAGAGGAGGAGGATTGTTTGAGTCTCAGCAGTGCAGCAGAAGTAGTATCCTGGTGTGACCAACATGTGGTGATTCTCCCTCCGCCTCCTCCTGATAAATATTGATATGTAAATAATCCGTGTGCTCATGTTCAGTGTTGCTGTTCTGTGTTTTCCCATCCTGTTGTTGGATTCACAATGTAGATTCGCATTGCAGGACAGCAGGTCTCTGAGCACAGAGCTGTAAAAGCCAAAACAGAAAGACACAAAACTGCTACAAATGATGCTGATGTGTCTTGAATGCACTTGTATCCATTTTGTGTCTGTTTATGGTCATTTTATGTCTATATTTATTTCTTTTGTAGCTATTTTTTGTCTCTTTGTGTTTGCAATGTGTCTCTTTGAGGTGATTTGTGTCATTTTGCATCTGTTTTTGTCTTTTTGTAGTCCTTTAGCTTTTTTCATTGGTTTGTGTCCTTTTATTTTTTGTTGTGTTTTTGTTGCATTTTGTGTCAACATTTAGTTTTTTCTTTGTAGTCATTTTGTGTCTTTGTTTGTACTGGTTCTGTGTGAGTTTATACTCACTGTGTGTCAGTTTTGGGTTTTTTGCTGTCATTTTGCATCTATTTGTGGTCATTTTGTGGGGTTTTTGTGCTTTCATCGTGGCTCTTGTGGTTGCTTTGTGTCTCTTTAAGGTCATTTTTTGTCTGTGATTGTGTTCACTTAGGTTTTTTCATTGGTTTGTGTTTATATGTGTTTATTGTGTGTCTCTGTTGTCATTCTGTGGGTGTTTTTGGATGTTGGCGGCCATTTGTGTATGTGGTTATTTGGCATTATTTCTTGGCTTTTTCTGGCCTTTTTCTGGCTCTTTGTGGTCATTTTGTGTCTTTACTGGTTGTGCATCTATTTGTGTTCATTGTGTGTTAGTTCTTGGCTCTTTGTGGTCATTTTGCATGTCTTTGAGTTTAATGAAAAAAATCATTGGTTTGTGACTATTTGTGGGGTTTTTTTGTGTGTGGTTTGGACTTTATGGACTTTTTATGTCCTTCTGTGTTTGTTTCTAATCTGATCTGTCTTTGGCATTTTGTTCATTTTGAGTCTGTTTGAGGCTTTTAGGGTCAATGAGTGTGTCTTTTTGGTACACACACACACACACACATATATATATATATATATATATATATATATATATAGAGAGAGAGAGAGAGAGAGAGAGAGAGAGAGAGAGAGAGAGAGAGAGAGAGAGAGAGAGAGAGAGAGAGATAGATAGATAGATAGATAGATAGATAGATAGATAGATAGATAGATAGATAGATAGATAGATAGATAGATAGATAGATAGATAGATAGATAGATAGATAGATAGATAGATAGATAGATAGATAGACAGACAGACAGATAGATAGATAGATAGATAGATAGAAACTTCATAAGAAAATGGATGATGTCCATCTTCTCTGAATGTGTTTCCACCTTCACCATCATCAGGCCTCCACAGCCTCCTGATCTACCTGCTCTCTTGTATACCTACCTGCTCTCTTACCACGTCACTCATACACTATGTTCCAGCCTCTCTTTGTCTGTTACTCAGCCATCCTGGTCATGTCCCTTTGATTATGACTGCCTGTTCTGATTAATTTTTCTGATGCAGAGTCTCTTTCTATTCAGTGACTCAGTGAATGTGGCTTTTACCTGATCTGCTCTGGCTGTGAGTCATGGTTTCCAGTCCACATCTTGTTTTCCAGCTTCTGTTGGACAGTTGGAAAACCTGTTTTAAGAAATAACATTAATGTTGCACACTTGAACCAATCTACTGGTTTTGGGTCTGTATACTATCATAGTGAGTTTTAAATGAAACAATTCAGATGTGGTTGAAGTCCAGACTTACAGCTTCAATTCAGTGGGTTGGACAAAAAGACTGCATAAAGATGTGAGGAACTGAAGCATTTTTTAAACACAATTCCTTCATTTCAGGGACTCAAAAGCAGCTGAACAAATTAAATAACTGAACATAAAATGTTCACTTCTAATACTTGGTTGAAAACCCTTTGCTGGCAATGACTGCCTGAGGTCTTGAACTCATGGACATCAGGAGACACTGGGTTTCCTCCTTTTTATTGCTCTGATAGGCCTTTATTGCAGCGGTTTTCAGTTGCTGTTTGTTTGTGGGCCTCTCTTTCTGTAGTTTAGTCTTTAACAGGTGTGATGCATGCTCAGCTGGGTTGAGATCAGGTGACTGACTTAGCCATTCAAGAATATTCCATTTCTTTGCTTTAATAAAGTCCTGGGCTGCTTTGGCTGTATGTTTTGGGTCATTGTCCATCTGTATTATGAAACGCCACCCAAACAATTTGGCTGCATTTGGTTGGATTTGAGCCAACAGTATGTCTCTGAACACCTCAGAATTCATCCGGCTGCTTCTGTCCTGTGTCACATCTTCAGTAAACACCAGTGACCCAGTGCCACAAACAGCCATGCATGTCCAAGCCTCATTTAAATGTAACTGCCATCTCTGTCAAATAGTGTCGTTTTGTAGTGATACTCTGCTCCAAGAGCTCCTGCAACAATTGTGACTGGAAATCCCACTGTGAAAAAAAAGGCAAACGCCATGACATGAGGGTAGAATCTTTTAAACAGTGTTTTTGGGAAGAGAGAGAAGTCACAGGGAGCCAAATTTGGCAAGCAGAGCAGGTGAAGAGCAAGAACTTTGATTGCAGAATGTGCACTTGAACCAAAAGTGTACACGGTGTTGTTTTGACATGTTGCTCTGGTAACTTGCCAGCTGCCCTGTGTGTTTAGCTGCCCTGTTTGAGAAGATAATACATTTTACACTGTGGACCAACATAGATATTATACATTTTTGTTGTGAAATCGGGCTGCTTCAACTCAAGTTATGTCAAATCTGCCTTTAACGTTATTCAGGGACAGCAGCAGTGCCCTCTAGTGACCATAGTAAGGAGCAGAGTAGGACATCAGGTGACGTAGTTACAATGATAGGGTGGATGGATGGGTCAACAAAACATTTGACTTCAGCATTAGTTTCCTGTTTCAAACCGGTGGTATGTGCTGTTTCTTTAAACCTTACATACAACCATAATGATAAAGGTCGTGTAACCTTAAAGAGCATTCCCTTCTACATTCTGCACATTTTCAGGTCTTAAGGTCATTGAGGTTGAAGAACTCGTTACTACTTGTGTTTTCAGGGAAATGGATTTACCTAGCAGCAGGAGCTTTCTGGTTCCTGGAAACGATCTTGCAGCTCAGTCAGCTGTTTAACCACTGAGAAAAAGGTGTGTGTTAAGTTCAGGAGAAACCCTGACCTCCCTGAAACTTCCCTGAGGGCAGTGCTCACCCTCAGCCTGCTCAGCTGCAGCGTTTTATCCTTCTCCGACAGACTGACCTGAGATCACTGTGAGGACAGGAGGCAGGGTGGAGCTCAGTTAGTTTTACTCTGGAAATTAGAAAGTTGCTGCAAGGAAATGATTGCTCTTCTTTTTACTTAATTCCCATGAGCTTCACTTTCAATTTCACCTCTGGCTTCAGGCCTCTCCTCCCTCCCTCAGGAATGTGGCAGTGTCAGGGTGATACCAGGCAACGTTGCAGCTCGGCTCAACAGGATCAGCAGCACAACATGACCTCATTCAGAAAGTAAGCTGCAGGGAACAGAACAGCCATGATGTCTGCTCTTGCCACATGATGAAGAACTCTGTGCTCAAGAGAAGGTGAGGCAGTATTTACTGTTTACCTGTTAGTGGCTCTGCAGACTAAATCCTGGCCAGGAATCAGAGTTCACAGCAAGAACAAGAAGACAAAGACAATACAGACTTTCCAACGACAAAGATGAGTGTTTGTCCTCAGGAGGCAGGAATGTGATCAGTCCCAAACTTTCCAGCTAACAAGTCAAATATTTCACACATAAACATTGAAACTGTTCATACAAAGTATTATCATCTCAGATTTTTTGGTTTTCACAAGATCCTGCATGTTTGCTGTAATTTGTTCAATTCGCCGATGTTATTTTTGCTTATTAAGTTACTATATTTGCACGTGTGGGACACACAATAATGTTGGGCATACTGATGGACATTAGCTCAATCCCACATTCTCATATATAAGTTTATTGTTTGTATTATTATTGGTTTGTTTATTTGTAATCTGTGGGACAAAGTGGGTGAGAACTCTGATTTCTCCTCGCCACTTGTCCCTTTTACACTTTGATGCTACACATTCCACAATACTGTTATCCTTCTCTGTATTTTGCTTTGATTTAGCCAATGTAGTGTAACATTGCAGCACATACTGTCTCAGGTTTGTTTGTGTTCATATTATGTTACAGATTACATCCATCACATGGAGGATTAAAGCAAAACACACAGCCATTAATTAGTATCCTTTAAGTTACAGGTCAAATGTGATTTAATTGTTTGTTCCTTTGTTCATACTTACCTTTGTTTGTTCCTTTATTCTGACGCACAATGTGCAGGACTAGTGTTTAGGAGGAGGCCGCCCAGCACTTCCTGAATTTATGGTGTCACTGGGCCAGACCAAGTGGAGGTCTTTTCCATTTTAATGAATGTTTCTTTTGCATTAAAAGGCATCAGTCGGTATTGACTTCACATGTTTGGTTTTCAGGGGGACATGTAGAAATGCAGATCATATCCTGGGATGTTACTCGCTAGCAGCATCCCTGGATATGATCTTGACAGGTTCAAATAAGTTATTTTTGCATTATGTTTGTCTTGTTTAATGAAGCTTAATTCCCAGCAGTGAACTCATTTATACAAATTATTACCCCAAGTTCTTCTTTTTCATGTGTTGGATGTTTTTCACAGTTTTTTTTTTCCACATGAGTCACTCTCTTCCTTACTCAAGTTATCATCATCTTCACACAATCCATCTCTTTTTGCTTGAAGCTGTTGTTCGCTCTTTGATGAATAAATTTCGTGGCGGTGTGCACAGTGGATTTGTTCTGTACATTTGCTGCAGGAGAGTTCAGCAGGTCAGCAGGACTGTTAGGATTCATCCTGCTGGGCAGCAGTGAGTCAGTGAATTTCATGCGAATCTGATGAGTAGTTTTTTGAGACGTCTCAGTGTGGAACAAAATGCTGACGTCACCGTTCTCTATGATGCTAACAGGGCAGAAAACACAGATGGTAAAATAATAACGGTGCTCTAAAGTGCCAAATCTGCAGCAGCACAACATGCTGAGATGGAGAAACGAGGGAAAAATAAGAAATAAAAGCCCGTATGAGAGCAGAAAAATATAAATCGAAGGCCTCTAAGAGAGCATAAAGTGTGATAACAGGCAGTGAGTGATTCCGGGAAGAAGCAGTGAAGAGAGCAACAACATGAGTCAGCAAACACACGACTGGCCTGCTGCCATCTGCTCACATGAACACACATAAATTAGAAGCAAGTGATCTGTGCACAGCTGTGGATTATTTTTAATGTACATTTCAGTTCATGTGAGGAAATCTGATGAGCTTTAACACACGAATGCTTCTATATAACTTATGTTAATTGGTTGCAGATACATTTCTCGCTGAGATTAGAAATTTCCTTGCCAGCAGAAGAATTAACACATCCATCTGAATATCTGAGAAAGTATCATGGGATTGTGTATGAATAGTACACTATTTCAGGCACAGTTTACATGTCGTTTTCATGCATTTTAAGCTTTTTGTTTACAAAATGCATCCTGATAACACACAGTGTGAACTAAACTGAACTAAAATACACAAATATCTTGTAAAAGATTAAATAAAACTCTAAAGTACTGCAAAATACCTTAAAGTTTGTAATTAAAAGAAGGAATCACACTTTTGATGCACCTATTAGTTATGGGGCAAGCAATAATATAATTTAAGCATTTTCTTTTTGAATACTGCATCACTAGATGGGAAAGTTGGCAATGTTCTATATAGCATTAAAAACTTAAAAATCAGAATAATGATTAATTTCCAAACCTACACTTGTATCTACAAACTGTTTAAAGTTTTGCTGACCAGCCACATAGGTTCTGGTATTTTTTAGTACTTATGGTTATGCACCTCTGTATACATTTTTGTTTGTTTGTTTGTTTTGTATATGCGATCAGTGAGAGTAAAAGTCAGCCATGTTCCATTTTACATGAAACTCTTAAAAATAGGTTATGATTGTGTATTTCCAAAGCTACATTTAGCCTTAAAGTCCTAAAAATACCATGTGTGAGTAAAAGTTGTGAGTCACATTAAACTGTGGTGAAAATAAGTCATGGGTTTGTGTTATTTATGGGAAAACTGATGTTGAGTTGATTGAGGTTAACAAAAGGGGAGACGGAGTCTGAGATTTACAGACAGTGAAGTTGTCAATAAAGCAGACGTGAGTCAGACAGACAGACAGTTCACAGTCTGTCTGTCTGACTGTCTGTCTGTCTGTGACTCATGTTGCTGTCTGATTTCTTCATAAGAAAGATCAGCTGATAAACAACTGATTTGTTGTGTCACTGCTCCGCCTGCTGGTCAGAGAATGAACAAACAGATGTTTCTGGTTGCGGCTTCTAAACGCTGATTTGCTGCCATCTGCTGGTCATCTGCAATATATTTACTCAAGTGCAATGTTAAATATTAATTTTGACTTAATTTACTCGTCTCTTGTCTACATTCCAGAAGGAAAGATTGTATTTTCTCCTTAAACTACATTTCTGCAGATTGGATGTTAGCATGTTTTTGTACGTACACATACAGTCAACATCAGAAGTGAGTACGCTCTCGTGCAAAATCATTTAAATATGAATGATTTAAAATTGTACTATTTCTAAGTCAAATGGGAGAGTATTTCCTCGGAGCAGAGAGTGCATTTAGTACACGTGATTTCCAATGAGCCCGTCTGCATGAATATTTTTAGAGAATCATCTGTGAGCATTAGAACTTTCTCAGTTTTGATCCTATGGTCTATGTCTGTCTGCATCATGGCTCTACACTGAAAAGAATTGTCAGAGGAATTAAGAAATCTAATGGAAAAGGATACAAGAAGATGGGGGACCAGCTAAAAATCAGTAGAAACACAGATGCAGCAGTAATCATGAGGTATAGAATGAACCATCGTACCACTAATCAGAGCTGAAGTGGTCGATCTCCAAAAATGGCATAATGACAGTGTACTACTTTCATAATCTAGATGTGAAAAACAGACAAGTAAGTACTTCAGACTGGGAACAGGGATGGAAAATAGTACATGAGGATCGATAGCCAAGTTAAAATCAGTGGAAATGCAGTTGTAGCAGAGCATCACTTCGTAAAATGCTGCTACTGACAGTGTGTTACAAAACCTAGCTCAGACTGGCAGGTGCTTGAGACTTGGCACAGGAGTTAACATCAGAAATTAGAGTTTCTGTAACAACTCAAACAATAAGAAGAACAGTTTATAACGTCAGCCTCTACAGACAACATCTAAGAAAATAATATTGCTTGCTCTTCGGCACAAAACTGAAAGATGAAGCTTTGCTAAAGAAAATCAGAATTAAACCTGCTGAGCATGGGGAGTACATGCTTTGATGGGATGAGAGCAAGATGAAATAGTTTATCTCAGATACACTCCAGCATGTTTAATGTAAACCTGATCAGGAATACCCCAGTGAATGCCTAGTCCTGACAGTGAAGCACAGAAGTTGCAGTGTGATGATATTGGGTTGTATAGGTGCAAAAGGTTTTGTTGATTAAGCTTATCATCAAAAATAAAGGTAAAATATTTTAGAAAATTAAAGATTTCAGTCTCAGAGTGAAAAGTGTACAGACTTTTGTTGGATTCTTTCTGTGTGGCCTGTGTTTTCAGTATAGTAAACTGTTCAACTGGGCCTTCCTCGCATTAATACATGAAGCTGACAGGAACGTTTCTATCATGTTCTCTACTGTCTTTTTTGTCACTTAAGTTTCTTTTTGAGCTCTTTGAATTTCTGATGTCATCTTATTCTGCAAGTGTTTTATAGCACCAACTGGAGAATTGCCTTCAGCTGCATATTCACATCATAGTAGCACATCAAAGTGGTGTTAATTTGTATTTTATTTTGCAAAATTTCCCCCCTCAGGCCTGCTCAGGTATGTAAATGGCCAGAAATCAGAAAAACTGCATTCAAACAGTCAAATTAAACACATGACTCAGCACTAGAGAGATGAACGCTGAGTCGTGATCCTGCAGGGCACACACACACACACACACACACACACACACACACACACACACACACACACACAAACACACACTCTTCCCGGAAACAGCAAGGAGGAGGTGATGCTCGTCTTTTCCCTGCTCTTCCCGGCAGTCAGACCCCCCTCACGAGATGGAGCGCACCACCATCACGGAGCAAGCTTATTGGCTGCTGCAGAACCAGCCTCAGGGGCCAACCAGGGAGCAGCTCTGCACTGTGACGACCAGTGAAACGAAAGAGATAGAGCCAGGGAGAGAGTGTTCCTGTAATCGATGTCAGAGCACACACACAGTGTGTGTGTGTGTATTACTGGAGCAGATCAATATTAGTTGTGTAGTGTGTGTGATGACAACAGCTGTGTATTTGCTGTCCTGATTGATGGACACTGAGCCCATGCTGAGCATGTTTATCCTTCTATCTTTATGGGAACCCTATCTGACATACCGCTTTGCCTCCAAGGTTATTACAGTAAACTAAAACTAAATTAACCAAAAACTAAAACACTGCGTGAAAAACACTCTGAGGTTAGTGAAATAAAAAAGACAAACTATCTGAATGACATTATGAGCTTACAAAACAAAGTAAAATAAACTAAAAATCACTTTAGTTTTAGTCTTTGTCAGTTTGGTCAAATTGACGCTCATGTTTATTAAGACTAGAATATCTCCATGACTGTAAGTAGGTTGCCTTCACCAAGTGTTGTATCCCTAACTTCCAAAGTTTTGTCCCGAGACCACATCAGAATTTTATGAAACTAAATGTAGAATTGAGACCAATGACAATTTAACTAAAACTCAAAACTTTCCAACAATAAAACCTAAACTGTAAAAAGCAAACCCACTCTGGAAATTAAAGTGAACTGGAAACAAAAACGGATAGCTTAAACTATAATTAACTATGACAAACCTACCCAGATTTTTTGGCCCCTGATCTTAATGTAAACTGGGTTTTAAATGGGCCCCTAAAACCAAGTCTGGACCCTAAAACAGGTCTTTAAATGTGGATCTTCTCATTACCACAGCACTAACAGTAGAAATCTGTCTGAACAAAAAACTGAAATGTCTAGCTTCATATCGTCCTCGTTATGATGCTACATCTCTAGTTACAGCCACTAAAATGTTGCAGATACGGAGAAAAACAATAACATTGAAAGATCTAACCTCAAGCCAAGTCTTTAAACTGTAATGATTTAAGGGGATTTGTTTTCTGAGTTAGACAACCGCACTCTCATCCTGGGTTTTCCAGCCTCGTTGGTCATTTTATCACAGGAAACTGGGTTTACCGGTTTACACACTGACTCATTTTTCACCACCAGCGAGGTAAAATACTCACAACATCTGGAAATATTGTCCCTGTCGCTCTGGAAACGACTGTAAAACCCCAAAACTGCTTCAGATTTTCTGAATTTAGCCTTTTGAACTAAAATTACAATAGTAACAGCCTATCACATTACAGACATAGAAACCTGAGGTTCTCCATCAGAAAATGTGACATTCGGTCTCAATGTTTCCAGCTGTAAAAGGCCTCTATAGACGACCTGTTCAGCTGCAAACAGCATGAAGACCAAACACAGAGATAAAAGTAGTGATGGATGTTCAATAGAGAGCACACATGCAGCGCTCAACAAGCTTAATATATAATTATATATCTAAAATGAGTACATGAATTAGTTTTTATGCTTTAGGCATTTTCATATTACTTAAAGGGAGCTACACGGTATGACAAATAATATCTTTTTGTATTTTCCTTCCTTACAAGTACAGTTCCATAGTCCCAACATACAAATCTCAAACTGTACAGCAGTCGAGGGACAAAAAACAAATCTTTCCAATAGTTGTTCTGTTTTGTTTGCAGTTCATCAATGGATTCACCATTTTGGTCCAAGCTAGTATTTACAAAAGCTTGCTTCACATTCGCAAATGGTCTAGCTAAAATTCACGTTAGCTAATAAATTGTTTATAATTTCAAATACTGTATATTTGGCTAAATAATACTTCAGCCTGCTCCAGATTTGGCAAATGGTTTGTTTTAGCAGCTAAAGTTATATAAGTTCAAACTAGAAAGCTGTTCAATTTAATATGCAGATTTTGTGGTATTTCCCAGATTTGTATGCTAACATTTCTCTTAGGCAGTGTTTAAATGTACTAACAAATTAAACAGTTGTAGCTACTATAGCGAATTCAGCAGCTAATATAGTAAACTAGATTAGCTATGATGTAGCACCCTTTTAATTTCACAGACAGTTCTGAGCTCTTTTTCTTTTCTTTTTGTTTGAATGTTTTCTTGAAATTTTACTTAACTATCTCACCATCCGTCCATTATCTATGCACCGTTTAATCCTCTGAACTACAGCAACAACAAAAATGTAATCCATATTTTGGACCCCTGAAGATATCTGGGGTAACGGTAACATTTAAAACTTTTTGAAAACCTTTATTGTGTGAAACTCCTTGAGACACATCAGGACTGTCAGTAAATGACGCCCCTGATTGTTTACAGGTGGGCTCCAGAGTTCAGAACATCTGCTCACCTGCTCTGTGGTGACTCAGTTTCCTGACTTGATGATTCAGTACAAACTCTGTGCTCATCTCTTTTTTTTTTTTTCTTTTTTTGTTTGAGGTCAGTGTTCAGAACAGGAGATAAACTACAAACAAGGACAAACAAGAGCGAACTCACATTCAAACATTTCTTTATACACCTGCTGACACTGCAGCATTCAGTCATCCTCCTTCAGATTCATCATCTTCAGAGCAGTGCCACCTTAAGATGAAAGTTTGGATGAAAGCTGTTTTTTAGTCTGCTATTGCACTGATTTTCTATCAGTTTCTAGGTTTGTCATCATGTTGTTTATTTCCTGTGTTTGCTAATTGCACTCCTCAATCCACCCACTTTCACGATGTCCTTTGCATGTGATTTAGTCAATGTGGCTTTCCAAATTGTGCACATTTAGGCATTCCCGTTAGGGTTCAAATAAACACAAAGACACAGCCAAACAAATTGTACATGCAAACAGTGACTACATGGTTGTATAAGGTTGTGTAATCCCTACAATCAGGAAAGGGGTCAAACTCATTCTTCACTCAACCAGAATAAAATCAATTCATGGTTTTCGTGTCTGTTTGATGTAAATTTTGTCATCCATCCATGTCCCTGAGGGCATGTGCTTTTAGATGTTTTCATGTTGTGCAGCCAAACACACAGACAGAGCAGCTGTTCCATCTCGCTGTCACGACCGCTCTGAGTGTAAATAATGACAACAGAACAAGACGGTAGCGCCCATTTCTGCCATATTTAGGCTTCACTTCCTTCCTTACACACAACACAAATTAGCTTTGATTTTTAGTATATAGTGTATATAAAATGGTTTAATATTAATTAGTGAATGGAAAAAACATTTTGTGGAACTATTTATTTGCAGCCTTTGTTCCCATAAAGATTTATTTTAAATAATGCAGCACCTCCCATTCAGTCACATACAACCAAGCAGTGCAACCACACAATGATTTAGTTTTATTATCACTGAGAAGTGAATAGTTTGTATTGAATCACTTCTGCATGTAAATAAAGAATGTGTTTGCACATGTTTTGCACTAGTTAAAGTGTGCATGGTTTTGTTTTTTTAAGCTGCAGATTTAGCTGAATCTTGTGCACAGACTCTTAAATACTTCAGGGATTAAACCTACTTTGAAGAAACAAATGGTAGAAACAAGAGTGACCTGAACCTGGAGATAAAAGAAAATATAATAAACAGAAAAGCTAACTCTGCAACATGTCAGGTCTTGTATTGTTTCTCTAAAACAAAAGAACTACATTTGGGCTAATGCCACCATGCAACATTTCACAAAAACAAACCACATGAAAGGTAAAAGGCAAAAACATAAAAAGCATTCAGACACACGATTTGCTCCAATAGCTTCCGTCCTCTTGTTTTTTCATTCATCAGCATCACATCTCCAGTGGAGCATAACTTCATTGTTTAGATGCGGATTTGAGGAGGATTTCGAACAGAACTGAGGTGCCCTTCCAGTATACATAAGTCATTATTTTGTGGTGACTATTGCTTCTTTGCAGTACATGATTTGTGCATTATCAATTAAACGTTCTTCAGACTCTCAAGACATACATGTTTTCAGTGGCTTTTGGTTGCTCATCATGGTCTTAATGATTTAGTAATGATTTTATTTTACTGTACTTATTGATTGTACAAGCTTTTCCTGTTTCCTGTCTTGCTTGTTGCACATGTTGTTGTTGTTTCCTGTCGTATACCATGTACAGGACTTTGGATATATCTGTTTTTTTAGATGCACTATATATGTCACAGCCACAGCTTAAGGCTGTGGTAGTGCTCTCTCCTCCCTCGGCCCTGCTCTCTCTCTCTCTCTCTCTCTCTCTCTCTCTCTCTCTCTCTCTCTCTCTCCTAGGTGTGTTCATGGTGAAGCTGGCAGCAGGTGTGTTGCATGATCATCAGCAGATGAGCTGCAGGTGGGAGCTGAGCGATTGGTCTCTGGGCATCTCCATAAAAGCAGACTGCACTGTTGTCTAATCTCCAGTCAGTATGGGGAGTAGAACTGTCTTTGCCACCAGCCTTTTATTAATCCTGTTTTCTGTGTTTAGTGACGCTGACTCCTGCCTGCTGGTTTTGGAATCTTCTAGCCGGCTGGTCTTCCGCTCTGCCTTGGATTCTGTTCTGATGGAGGATTCCACCTCTCGCCAGCTTCGTCCTGGGAACCACAGGCTTCATCTGGATGAAACACTCTGGGAGAAATATCTACCTTCTATGAACTCTTGGATGTCAACAACCTTCCATGTGTTGAGTTCCTGAAAAGGGAGAGCTGAGAAAAGCCAGGACAAGGACTGAATTCCTGTTTGTCAGTTAAGTTTCCAAGCCTTGGTATCACCAGACTATTAGTGTAACGTTTCGTACATTGAATTTTACAGTCTGCGTTCTGTACTTAATATTATTTGTTTTATGCTGTGCATAAAATTATTTTTAGTCTGGGGATCTTTGTTCAGGATTAGAGTCTAGGCTGGGTTAAGTTTTTGTATTGTCAGTTGTTCTCCTGCCTTGGTTATACCATACGTGGGTTAACCGTAGTTTGTTCTCATCCTCGTGTAGTTATCCTCCGTATCACTAGATGGTTTTTGGTTTTCATGGTTTAGTTTAGTTCCTGAGTTTGAGTTCTATTTCCGGTTCCTGTATTAATCATCTTGTTGTAAATAAAGCATTGCTAAAACGTCAATCTGACTGCAGTCTCATTTCCTGCTCCTGAGCCTTTTTGAACCTGCCGTATCAATACAAGTAACCTCAATTTAATTTACTATGTGGATGTGTAGAGGATGAAAATTTCCACTGTTGCAAATGTCAACGTTCAGTCGGTGTCTTCGGCTGATTGGTGAAAAAGCTTTTGAACCCGTTTTAACCTGGTGACCATATTTTTTTTTTTTTTTTTTTTTTTTTGTTTTTGTTTTTTTTTAAATGGTCATTAGGAACTAGGATTGTTGATTCTAAACTTCAAGTTAACTAAAGATCTGAATTCAGAAATCTATTTCCACACTTTCTGTGCAGACAGGCTGCAGCTTGTGAGCAGGTCAGGCATCTGCAGGGAAAAACCCTCCAACTGACTGTAAACACTAGTTACTCACACAAACGCACACATTCTACAACACACTGTATGTGCTGACAAACGCATGCTGACCCCTACTAACTGCACAACACCTTCAGCTTGACTTTGTAGTTAGGGAGTGATTAGGCTTTCTGTAGCAGACTGACAAAAGAAATAGGTCACTAGTCATTCTTTGTTTCCTGGAGTGTGTATTCTGTCTTCCCAGCACATCTAATGGTTCTGTGGCAGGTTTGGCGTTTCTGCTGTATTTCAGACACATTTTATGTTTATATATGTGAAAATTTAGATCAGCTGGAACAGTGTGGATTCAAAACAACTCAGCTAAAACAGAGGCAAGGTCCCCATTTGTCACAAAATCAAGGGGCATCGAGTTAAGAAAATCAAATAAATAAGAGAGAAAAGAGCTTGATTTGCTGGATTCATTCAGTCCTGTAGTCATATACAGACTCTGGAGCATTTTTATCTGCTGAAAATATGGCAAAAAAAAGACAGTCATGAATGGGACAGTGTAATGAAGGTCAGCTTCATTACCTATATGGAGTTCAAGATACAATAAGACACAAAGCAATGACTGTTTCTTACGGATTTAATGAGTGTGGTTTTGAGGCTGGCATGTGGGTGAAAACCCTGCTGAGGCCTACAAGACAGAATATATATATATATATATATATATATATATATATATATATATATATATATATATATATATATATATGTCTGTTGGTAGTCATTTTTATGAAATGGATATCTAGTTTCAATGTTTATCACAGTTAAAATTAAAGACATTGTATTTTTGTGAAATTCTTGTTTGATTATTTTGGTTAACCCTTATGTTGGTAGGCCTGAGGGGCTGATTAGGGGGATGCCTATAAAAGCCTGGCAGTTGAATGAGAATGAAGAGAGAGGAAAGGAGCACCACAACACACCAGTTAACCACCTTTGCTGTTTGTGTTCCTTTAATGTGAATGTTGGTGAATAAACACCAGGTTGAGCTGCATCTTATCTCGCTTCAAGTCTCCTGTTTTATTCAACCACAAAGCGATCATCCTAACAGACAGCCTGATATTTCCCCATGGATGTGTCTGCTATAGCTGTTTAGGTCATGAATGTTCATAAATATTCTTACCTGGCTGATGAGTCAATTTATCTTCTGAGGAAAAAATGTTATGACTGCATTTGAATGCTGTGATTTCTGAGGTTTCCACCGGCACTTAACGCAGCACAGGTATGTCAGTGTGGATGAAAATAGCCTCAGAACTTCAAAAACAAAATATTTTGATATTTGTACAGTCACAGAAATACACATATTTGTACATGTTTTTGTGTTTATTCACATTGTTTGTGGGTTAGGCAATGCATTCATGAACACTGTAGTTTCCCAACAAATCATCACATATGTTTATAAATCTAGTTTTTATTTGTAGATCATATAACAATAATTTTATTATCAGTTAGTGAGCTTTTTTTTGTTGACAAAACATTTGAAACCTCTTTCTCTCCTCTACTGTAACTGTCTGATCAGAGTTTGAGTCTAAAAAATGGTGCAAGTCAAATGTAAGTAATGGGTTACTGTGTTCATGCTGTGGAGCAGCAACAATCAGAACGTTTTCTGGCAGAAAAACACCAGGAAGCTGTAATGTCACACATCGACCACCAGGTGACAGCACTACTGTTTCCTAGTTTTCATCATCGTCACACTCTACTGTTGGTTAAATAATATCTGCTGTAGCTGGTTCTATAAGTTATTTCACTATTGAGAAAAGAACCAGGAGAAGACTGAGCTGAAGAATTATGTTCAATTTGATGCTTTTATTGCTTAAAAATTGATGCTGATGACTGGTTCATTGTTTAAGTGTTAAAGAGGAGTAATCAGATCGTAGTCTACTATTTGACTGTACATTATATCTGTTAGCATCCCTAACTCCTGACTGATCTCAGGTCAGGACTCTGTAGGTGTAAAAACGCAGACAGGGGCTGTGATGATGATCAGAATCTAGCAGAGAGAGACACAGTTCACAGCTTTACTCATTAATGCTGCCCAGTCAACACTGATTATTTATTTTCTACACAGAAGAGCAAAACTGAACTCTTGAAATTATGCAACAACACAGTTGGATTTATGAAGTAAGAAGAAGTGTAAGTAAACTATGTGTCATAATTTAGTACCCACAGAATGTATCTGGCCAAATGAAGAGGTTTTAAGTGTTGCTCATTCTGACACTGGTTATGAACTGAGTGCTTGTAAACTTGAGTAACTTTTTCAATTACAGTCATTTTTGTAGGTTTAAGTTGCTGCGATCATTCTGACGCCTAGTATAAAAGATGTTTGTTTATTTAAACAAAACAGCTGCAGGGTTCATTTGGACTCTGACAATAGAGGATCAATATAGGTGTTAAGGGTGTTCCAGTTAGACACAGCCTATTTACAATGTTTAATAAATCCTTTAATAAATGAATCAGATTAAATTTTAATTTAAGTGTTGTATAAAGCCTTTAAGGCAGTAAATTTCCATCCATCCATTCATTTCTTTCCTCCTGTCCAGAGTCAGATTGTGGTGGCAGCTGGCAAAGCAGGGTATTCCAGACATCCCTCTCCACAGCAGTTGTTTCAACATTTTTCCTGGAAGATCCCGATGCATTCCCAGGCCAAATGAAACATGTAGTCTCTCTAGGGAGTTCTGGGTCTGCTCCAGGTTCTCCTACTAGCTGGATGTTGCTCCATGATCAGATTAAACTCTATTGTTCAGATATTTTTTTTATTTACCTCCACCGTACAGGCCTCATTATTTCCTCAGACACCCAGAATCATTGCTATGATAGCGCTACTCCATGTTTACATTTTTGACAAATAAATTAGGAGTTTCATTGCATTAATGCAACAGTAGACAGTTTCACTTCTAACCAGTTTCAACAGTGTCATAAAACTGTTTAAAAAGCACAACATGCGTATTTGAAGAGATTTGATAACATCAGCTGCAGTGTAAAAATGCAGCAGCTCTAGTAATTTGGCAATAATTCAGCTATTTCTTTATTTTTGTTGTGTGTGTATGCAAGTAACTGAGGATATCTGTGTGCTTTTGCCCCAATATATGTTGTATTGTATTTGGTTCCCAGAATCTCTATGTCAGAGAGGGAGAGTGCAAACTTAGCACAACCCATAGTGACACACGAACACCTGAAATAAACAGGAATTAAGCTTTTATTACCAAATAGTTGACAGTAATTTTCATACCTTGTTTGTCTCTTTTATTTAATAATGTGTCACTGAAAATAAAACTTCTTGAAGAGGTTTTAGCTTAACTATATGATGTCATGCTCATTTGATGGTACATTTTAGACCTGAAACCGTTATTAATGTTATAAAAGTCAGCTAAAGTGAAATAACTGGGTTTTTATGTTTCTGAAAGATCTTGTAGGATTCGGCTGTGTTCAAAACCTTACAACATAAAGATGACTTGTGGTGATAAAGTCAGCTAAAGTGTGTGATGTAGTTTGTTTAGACATAATAAATGAAATAAATTTAACATTTAATTTTTTACAGTGTCGAGGTGAAAGAATCATCTCAATAAATATGCATCAATTAAACCACTGACAGATTTCTGAGACAGTTTCTGCATACAAAGAGCAGCCATTTTTAATATTGCTGAAGCCAGAGTGATGCTAACAGAAAGAAAAAAATAATAAAGAGCTTTTTTACAGTAAAATAAAACACCGCTTCTTTCAAAAGTGCAACACACACGTGTGATCAGCGTGGACACACTGACATGTAAACAACACGAGCCCATCTGAGAAGGATTAACATGTGTTTGTGCTTTTTAAAGTTTTAAGCTCACTTACAATCAGATCATTTACAAAACTGTCAAGTAGAATGTAGGAAAGGCATTTCAGATGAACAGCAACGTTCAAGCAGCTTCCTGTTAGTTAAAGGAACAGTCCAACATGTAGAAGTCAGCTTGTTGTGATGACAAGATGAATATCAGTGCAGAGAAAAGTCCACAAAGTCTGTAGCTCGGCTTAGCACAAAACAAGGAAGGTTTTAGTGCTTTTCCATCGGCTGTATTTCTCAGTGATGTTTCTATTGTGTCAGGAAAATTTGGAAGTCTAACAAAATGTAAACACACAAACAGCTGTCATTGCTTATTGCATGCAGAGTTTCATCTGAGAATAGAAATTTATTAGCTCCATTCACACAGAATTTCTTTCTGTGGGATCGTTCAGGAGTGGAGACTTTAACCCTCCTGTCGTCCTGCGGGTCAAAATTGACCCGTTTTAAAGTTTGAAAATGTGGGAAAAATATATATTTTCACAGTGAAACTTCTGATGTCCACATCTTCAACATTTTTGGGAAATCTTTGAACATTTTTTGGTGGAAAAAAAGAAATGTTAAAAATGTTCTTAAAGAAAATATTACAAGTTTTACTGATATATATGTAATCACTTTAGATATTTTTAGGATTTTTTTTAAGATTTTTACTCATTTGTTGAAAATATTTACAAGAATTTTCTTGCCAAATTCGGGGGATTTTTTTTTCAAAATAAAACTTTTGAGGGAAATTTTTAAGGAATTATTGGAATTTTCTTCCTGAAGGTTTTGCAACTTTTCAGAAATTTAGGGAATTTTTTTGCTGAATTTTTGGATTTTTTCAGACAAGGAACAATATTTTTTGGTGCCCATAAATGAGGACAACAGGAGGGTTAACATCACGATGTTAATACACACCTGACACACGGGAACTAACATGTCAGGGGACCCAGTAAGCTCAATAACCTGCTTTGGTTTGATTTATCTGCCAGAAAGTGTAAAATACAGAGATTTGTGGGGAAATTAACCAAGTGTGAGACTAGACTAAAATTGTGATGTTTCATTTTGTGGATGTCATCTTGGGCTTTAGGAAACACTAATTGTCTTTTTTCACCATTTTCTGACATTTTACAAATCAAGCAACCAATTGATTCCCCCACCCACCCACCTTTATACAATATTTTCTTGCCTAATTTAGATTCGTCCTCTTCTAGTCAGTGTGTTTTTCACTGTTGTTCATAAATGTCCTTTGTAGTTAAATTTGGAATTTCCTTTGATTGGAGCTTTTTTAAACGTCAAGGTGTCTCCACTTGACCAAGAACACATTAGAGGAGAATTTATCACCTCTGCTAACCAGTTTTGTTGCTTTGTTCCATCGAAAGCAATGAAAGACTCATTCCAATCATGCTGAAGCACTGACCTAACAATCAATGATTTTTTAGCAATAAGAGCAAGATTAAGAACTTAATTCTCTGTGCGTCCTAATGTGTGGATTCATGTTAACAAGTTGTTAAATTGCAACTGCGAGAGATATAGCAACTTATAAGCAACAAATAAGATAAATTAGAAAGTAATTAATAAAAGTACCCTCAAAAATTCCTGATTTATTACAGCCAAAGCTGGGAGCTAGGCTGAGAGTTCACTGGTGTTTCCGGTCTTTGTGCCAAGCTAGACTGGATCTACCTTTGCAGTGGACACACAGATGAAACTATCTACAGCTGACAGCATATTCCAACATACTGGACTGTTCCTTTAAACCATATGTACATTTCTCACAGATGCATGCTTCCTCGGAGCTGTCTGTTGATGCAAACAGATCATTTATCCAGTATCCATGAAAACTTTGCTTGTTAAAGTTTCCTGCTATGTAAACGTGAGAGTCTGCTGTTTCCACTGCAGTTCATCAGGTCTTCAGAGCATGTTCAAGTGGAGGTTAAATGCAGTTAGTACATATGTAGGCGTTGGTCTAATGACAGTGCTGAGAACATCCCGTCTATCAGCCACAACAACTGAGGAATCATGATGCCGTTAGTCTCAGCAGATAAAGAAATACTTCACTGCTTTTTATCTGCAGGATTTTAATGAATTAATGAACAAGCGGCAAAACCAGAGCTGGACTGTAATTTGACTGATTTTTGGTCCATAATTCACAATAAAATCAGTGAAGTATTCCTTTATTAAAATGTCAGAGTGAGTGTGAATGGTGGCAGCGGTTAGCTGAGTGTGTAAAATGTTTTTTATGAACATTTTCGCATTACAAACACATTCCATTTCAGGCCAGGAGCCTCCTGAGGCCCTGCTATAAATATTCCAGTTGTTCTTTTGTTCGTCTGGGCTCCAGCGTTCACGCAGATGGATTACAGTCACCAAAGAAGGAGGAGAAGTGCTGCTTCCTCTGGTGTCTCCTCTACGGCGAGTCCTGTGCAGCCGCCATCGCTCTACATGATGCTGCACTTCCCCTTCAGCTTGTCGGCTCTTTTATTTTTTCCTGAACGCTTCCCGTCGATGCTCAGACTCATGTCCCTCTTCTTCTCCAGGGACAGCAGCTCCTGGAACAGCTCCTTCACGTTGGAGTTCGTCTTGGCCGACGTCTCCATGAAGGCACACTTCCAGGAGGTGGCCTGAGCCTCACCCTCCTTCGTCTCCACCTCACGCTGGGCCATTTCGTCGCTCTTGTTGCCAACGAGCATGATGGGAATGGACTCCACGGTGCCTTTGATGGCCAGAACCTGCAGGGTCAGAAGGTCACACCAGTCAGGACTGAGTCACACAAAATCCACAACTGCATGATATAAGTACTGATCCCATCCATCATTTAAAACTTCCTCGAGTCCTGCAGGTACACTGTGTGGAGCCCAAAGATATACTGATGCTAAAATCTGATAAATCTGGGTTTGTAACTGAACAACCTCTCATCACAGAACTATTATTAATGGCTTCAACAGAGGAAGATACTCTGACCATTAAACCTCCGAACCCTAAAACCCAACATGATGAAAACATGATGTAGCATTAATACGATGCTAACATGCTCAGACCTGTTGGTAGATGGGTTTGAGCTCTTCCAGCGACTGGCGGCTGGTGATGGAGTAGACCAGGATGAAGGCGTGACCTTTGGAGATGGAGAGGCGCTGCATGGCTGGAAACTGGTGGCTTCCTGTTGTGTCGGTGATCTGCAGCGTGCAGACGCTTTTATCACAGCTAATCACCTGCAGGGACAACATTCACTGATCCGTTACTGTCAGGCATTAACAGGGTCTGAGTTCCTACAAAGTCAGATATTTAGTTGACAGACATCTGAATGTTTATTCTCGCTGCTATGGACAGAAACATTAAAGAACTTAAATAACTGATATTTATTTTTTAGTCACTAAGGTTTTGTGTGTTGTCGTAGTTGTTAGTGTTTCTTTGTAGCTGTCTTGTGTCTCTGTGGCTGTTTTGTCTCATTTTGTAGTTGTTTTGTGTCTCTTTATGGTAATTTTGTGCCTCTGTGATTGTTTTATGTATATCAGTGGTTGTTGTTGTCTCTGTGTGACAGTTTTTGTCTTTTTGAGGCCCTTTAGTGTTTCTTTGTGGTTGTTTTGTGTTTCTTTATGGTTGTTTTGTGTCTCATTTTGGTGATTTTGGCAGTTTTGTTTCTATTCGATGTTGTTTTTGTCTCTTTATGGATTCTTTCAGGTCATTTATTGTTACCTTGTGGTTGTTTTGCTTCTCTTTGAGGTCATTTGTGCATCTTTGTGGGTGTTCCGTGGTTGGTTCTTATCTTTTCTTGGTAATTTTTGTCTCTTTGGGTTCCATTTGTGTCTCGTTGTATGATTTTGTGTTTTTATCTTTTAACTGAGTACTGACACTTCCAACAACAAACTTTGGCACTAACAAAAGCAATGTGAAATGATTTTCAGTCATATTAGCTTTATATTATTGAGAAATATTGTTGTATAGAGCTGTTAAGGTAAAACATAAATGTAAGAAAAATGTAAATAAATGTATGTTCGTAAAGATTCTATTGATGGAAATGTTGATTTTTGATAAACAGGTGAACTACAGAAACCCTGGGCTCAGTTCATTCCTCTGTGTTGTGTTACATCTGGTGTGTGACAGCAAACATGGTCTGGTCTAATCAGCTGTGTGGATGTTCTAATGTCCCACCTGTCTGTAGGTGTCCTCCACAGTGGGGATGTAGGTGTCTCTGAAGGTGCCTTTCACAAACCGAAGCACCAGCGAGCTCTTCCCCACGCCGCCGGCTCCGAACACCACCACCCGGTAGTCGTTACTTTGCTCAGGCATTCTAGGAGCTGGAGTCCACCTGCTGCTGTGGATCAATGACCTGTAGGCTGAGGAGGAGACGGCAAAGGACGACTGGATTATTTACTGAGGTTTGCTCTAGAAAGAACTTTGGGTGCGATACATTATTTTAACATGTCACTAACAGTATGATAAATTTGATGATCTTAAATTGATTTGATTTGACTGATTCACCAATACTGATAAAAATAATTGTACGATTATCCCTTTATTTACTAAATCTGCACATGAAACTCTACCTAAACATTACATTAAATTTCCCTTTAAACATGAGGTTATTTTACATCAGTAGTGAGATTTTGAGGATTAATTAATGGATTAATTATAGAATTGTAAAAGATTATAAGAGTTTATATAAGAAACCATGAGCTCATCCTTTTGGTTATTGCTTTAAGTAAGTTGAATATTGAGGGCTGTTTTTGCTGGTTTAACACATTTACAGGATTTTTTCACCCTTCAAAAAGCCAGGAATACATTTCAGTCCAGTTCATTAACCCCTAATTATCACCACATGTGTGAACCGCTGAACCACGGAGCATCTGTGGTTAGTTCACTGTCCGTAATAACAGACAGTGAGAGTGTGCAGCTGCAGCTCTCTGACATTTAAATCTGTAGGTGCCGACAGCCTCATCTTTACTGAATTATTACAGACAACATGATGAAATGAAATTAATTAAAAAACTAAAGCGCAGGCCTCAGGGAGTTTCCCAGCATGCACCTGTACATGCAGTGCAGGTAGGATCGGTGTGTGAGCTGCTGGTGTTTCTTCATCAGAGCAGACTGACGTCATCACCTCCTTATCCTCACCGCAAGACCCAGACCATTGACCAATCAGCAGCTCATTAATCACTCTGCTCGCACAAGCACACACCTGCCTCCTGACAGCATCCATTGTGTTTCTGAACGTAGTCATGGCAGCATCTCAATGCATCAAGTGTGTGTGTGTGTGTGTGTGTGTGGGTGTGTGCGTGTGTGTGTGTGTGTGTGTGTGTGTGGGTGTGTGCGTGTGGGTGTGGGTGTGTGTGTGTGTGGGTGTGTGCGCATTGCCCGGTCACCGTAGTGACAGAGCTCGGAGGAGCGATGGACGACAGAGATTTACACTCAGAGGAGCACAAACATGTCATCATCATCAGCAGCAGCAGCAGCAGCAGGGCTGTTGTCATGGTTACCCACTTGCCCACACCATGTGATGTCACTTCCTGTGCGGAGGCAGGCAGCAGGGAAAACACCACTGACTGAAGCAGCATCAGCACCAGACACCCGTCTGAAGATATTTAACCTGATACGTGACATAACAGGATTCTTACTGTCATCAGTGCTGATTAGGGCTGAGGCCTGATTCATGATTATTTAAGACCCAGTTTAACAGGAGACGATGGAAAGTCCTGCTATCAGCAGCGTCTTCTAAAGGGATCATTCTAGTTTATTCCAGCCTGCTGTTTCTCCCATTAATGTGTCTGTTGTGTCTCTGTGGGTTGTGCTAACTTTGTACTGTCCACTTTTGTTGTAGAGATTAAGAGAAACAAGGACACCTACAGTGTATACAGTGTATGAGCATTTTTTTGTTCAGTCTGACTAAATGGAAACATCTAAATTTGCCACCTAGGACAGACATTTAGCTAGTTGCATTATGGATCTACATGTGGGACACTTGCTGTATGACCTAATCACTGACATATTCATCCACTGGTTTGTCTCCATGTGAGTCTAACGTTGGGGAAACTCTGCGGCTAAATACAACAAAGGATCACCCAGTGAACCATAATGAGGACAGTCGCAGGTCATTTCTGTTTGATGGTCGATTATTGAACATGGGTGAAAAACTGTCCAAAGTGACTTAAATTCAGGCAAAAAGCGTGAGCTCCCTGCAGCTTTCCAAGAAAAACTGATTAAAATCAATCAACTGAAGCATCTCCATTCAGGATTCTTGCTGAGGCATCAGAAACTTTTCTCAGATGCATGTCCTTTTTCCTCCTCAACCTCCATCATATTCCTAGAGACTGTAGCTACTTCATCTCCATTGCTACTGTTGCTCCCCTCGTCAGCTCAGGTAAACCAGCCACTGCTGCATTGCTACCAGTGAAAATATTGCCACAAACACAAGATTTAAAACTCTGGTAAACTGCAAAGTACAGGAGCTGACAGACTGAATCAACATTGTGTGAACTTGTTAGGATTTAATGTAACTGATGCTCATCTGTGTGTAAAAGTCACTACACTGAAGCTTTAACAGAGAAATTTCAGTCTGCAGATTAATGAGTTCTCTGACTGAACTTTGCCGAAGATTGTCTGTGAGTGAAGATGCATCACTCTGCAGCATCTTTCTACGGCCTTCAGTAAACTGTGAAGACTGTTGTCTGAGAATTGATCAGCTGATCAGCTCACACAGACGTTGCTGATCAATATCTGCAGCTCTTTAAGCTCAGAGCAAAGAGTTTGTTAAACATCAGCTGGAAAAATCACAGCATCCAAAGATTCATCTTTGTTAGAAATATATTTATTTTAAGGACATTTTTCTGACATTTTTGACTCATTTTATTGATTTTTTGGGACATTTTATTCTTATTTTTCACATTGTTTTTGAAATTTAAAAAAAAATTGGCATATTTATTAACAGTCTTTGAAGCATTTTAACTGTTTGTGCCACACTTTTTATTCCTTTTCTAATGTTTCTGTGGCACTATTTCTGGGAATATTTCGTTACTGAAACATGCTTGCAACATTTGATCAATATATTCTGACATTTAATTCTTTCATTTTTTTTCATTTCACATGTTTTATTCGTTTTTCAAGCATTTAATGACTGAAAATGTGTTTTTTTAACTTCATATCCTTTTTATCCTTTCATTACCTGTGATATTGTTAATACATTTTCTTAATACATTCATTACATGTTTTTTCCTTTTCTTTTTGACATTTAATTCTTTCTCACATTTTACAGATTTCTTTGTCAGACAAGATTTTTTTTATGAACATTAAAATTTTCAAACATTAAACTGCAACAACTTTCACTTGCTATTATCTTCTGCTGCTTATTACCTGGAATATTTTTAGTACATTATATTAATATTTTTATGACAAGTTTCATGACTACACTAATTTACATATGTGTCATATTCAATTCATTTCTTAATGATATTTTCACAAGAAAGGCTCTATTTTCTAAATATCTGTCAAAAAAGCCAAATGAAATTGACCATGATTCAATGTTTAAAATCAACACAAGGGGAAAACTTCCAGTGGAGTTGAATACTTAGTATAGGCATTGAAAAAAGAAACTTGATGAGATTCAGTGAGGGACTGAAAACCTTCCAATGGCTCCAACAGCTAGCTAACATGCTAACAGTAGCATGTCAATAGCTTATCAAAAGCAGAAAAAAATGAACACTAGCTATGTAATTTTCCTACCATCTAAAATAAGAAGGTGTGAACTGAAATACACAGCAGGGAGTTCACACTGTGTATGTTTCCATCACTGCACAGTGATTTTAATCCATTACATGAATGTACGTTCATTCAGCCTATCTATTAAAATGTGATGTCTGACATTGATTTTGGACCGCAGAAGAGGAGCAAGGTCCCAAAATGTGACTGGAAACAGACTTATGTCCTCACGACACACAGACACAGATACACACACACACACACACACAGATACACACACACACACAGACACACACACACACACACACACACACACAGGCTGTAAGAAGAAGCTGCTGCAGTTTCACGCCTCCACTTCAGTCCTCACAGTTTGTGCTGAACATCTCGTGTTTAAGATCCTGAAGTGCTGCAGCGATGAGCTGAATGTGTTTCAGTGATCCTGATAGTAAAAATCCGTGTCTCCTGGATATTTGAGCTTAATAATAAAACCCCTGAAATGTTACATCTTCCTACGTCAAGGATTTTTACTTTTGATACTTTAGGTACATTTTTCTTATATTTAGATACTTTGACCTTTGCCATGGCTAGATTTTGATTTCTGTAGAAAAATGTAGTACTTTCTCCACAACTGAATAATGAAACTGGGAAATGAGCCATGTGCTTCTAATATTTTAGGAAGGCAGAGAGGTAAATGGAGTGATGACATCAAGAGGTGGAGTGCAGTCCTACGCTGAAGAGAAGAGAGCTGCAGGGAATAGACACAAATAGAGATCTACGGTGGCCAACTGTCGGAACAACAGCGACACATGATGATGATGATGATGATGATGATGATGATGATGATGATGATGATGATGATGATGATTTCTTTTTTTTTTTTTTTTTTTTTTTTTTTTTTTTTGTCTGCATTTGTTCTCATTGTTTAACTCCACAAGAAGGGAGTCAACATTGTATGAGATCGATGCATATTTTAGTCTTGCAGCCAAATATTTTAATATTTAGTGCATGTGTGTGACCATCACCGGCCCTCCCTGAAAGCTAAGTAGACCTTCTTTATTAGAATTCCCTATTATAAGCCAGGGAGGGCAGTGCTACACCTCAGTGATGTGTGGGGGAAACAAAGACTGGACAGGACGAACAGGACGAACAGGATGAACAGGGATAGAAATTAACAGGCGGTGCTATTGCAATTAAAGATAGTAAGGTGGTGTGTTATTCCCAACTACTAACTGTCAATCAATTTAAAAAAAAAAATTAGTAATAATAAAAAAAAATTTGAAAAAAGAAAAGAAATCCAAACCAGCAGAAAAGAAAAAGAGATACAATAAATAAATAATTAAACAAACGGTACTGAGCACCATAATTGTGGATGTCTTGATAGTGTAGAATAGAATAGAACAGGCCAGAAGAGGATACTAGTGCAAGAGAGAATGAGTTTAGGGTAGAGACTCTGGAGAGATTCTCAGCACATTCTGGTGGGACCCATCATTCACTGAAATGGGACTCGGCAGTAGCTGGCGAGACCTGATCAAACAAGCAAGTGTGAAGGACCCGGAAGCCCAGAACAGCAATCAAGGCAAGGCAGGGCCAAGCCAACAGGGCAACCCTCCCCCCGGGCCGTAAGAGCCACAGGGCGGCACCCCCAGAGAGCCTCCGGGGCCACCGTGAACGACGCGAACCCGGAGAGCAAGAGGGAGCAGCTACCGACACCCCCAGCGCGCCAAGACCGACCCAGGCAGCCCGGGGCACGAGGACCCACCCGCCACCCAAACCCCAACCCCCGCCCACCCCAGCCCCAGCCCCCACCAAACCCCCCCACCCCACCACCCGACCCGCCCAACCCCACCCCCTCTCCCTCCCCCGAGGGGGCCAACGGCCCCACACAGCCAGGAAGCCAGACACAGGGGCCGAGCGGCCCACCGAAGGGGCGGCAAACAGCCCATCACAAGGCAGGCCGCCACCGGGAGCCGGTCAGAGGAAATCGGAGCCGGGACCCGACGCTAGTCCAGAGGGTAAAAATGGACAGTGTGGTGGGGCCCGGCGACGCCGACAGGGAGGCACCCCGCATACCCCCCGCACCAGGCCCCAGGTGAGCGCAGTACACCCAGGGCCCCCACCCCCCGCAATGCGCCCTGACAACCCACCAGGACAGAGCCACCACACGCCGCCAGCCCGCAGTCAGCCTGCAGATGACTTCTAATATTTACATCTTCCTGACTACAGCACATTTTTGTTCCAGTAACATTTAAATGCAGGACTTTTACTTGTGATTACGTATTTTTACTATATGGTATTTGTATTTTTACTAAAGTAAAGAACTTGAATATTTCCACTACCAAAGCCTGAAATGAGACATTTTCCAGTACTTTTACTTTTAATACTTTAAATACATTTTCCTGAATGTACCTGCCCACTTTTACTAAAGCAATATTTCACCACATTCATTTTACTTGTAATTGAGTATCTTTACTGGGTGATAAAAGTACTTTTTTCTTAACTGAATAAAGAACCACTGAAATGTGGCACTTTGCTGCACAATGATGATGCTTTTATTTTTTGTTACTTTTTTACAGTTTTTTTTCTGTAACTAATGTATTATATTATTTGTAGTGTCCTTTGATTGAGGCAAAACACCTGCACATCTGTCTGTAAGATAATTAGGAATATATAGCATAACAATAACTGTGATATTAGCATTTACAGTTACATTAAATTCTTATAAAGCACTATTCCTCTGATATTTCTTTGCTGATGATGGCATTTCATGGCTTTACCAGACTGTGGTCACGACACACGCACGCACGCACACACACACACACACACACACACACACACACACACACACACACACACACACACACACACACACACATCGACCTGATGCTTTTGTTCTTGGTTTCCACCAGCTGCAGCTCCACAGTCTCATTATCTCCTCACATCATGTTAATCAGTCTGACTGCACGCAATAGTAAGGTCGGCACGGGCACGCGCACAGTCGGGCACGCGCACCGGAGCCCCATTACATGCACACGTACACGCAATGTTGGGAATGGAACCACAGCAGCACCGGGGTAGGACTGTGGAATAACACCGACTGTGGAGCTCTGTCTCCGGGCGGCTGTCCTCTCCTCCCCCGGCCTTCGGTGCGTGTCTGTCGGTGAGAGTGTCGGCGCTGCGGCCGGTGTACGTGTGATGTCTGCGGACTCACCGTGTCTCCGCGGATCCTCTCGGTCTGCGTGTGTTTGTCTGCGGGGTTTGTCTACTTCGGAGCGGCTGTGAGCATCCTGAACCCTCCGAAGTCTGACTCACACCATCATCACCACCACCATCATCATCATCATCATCATCATCATCATCACCATCACCATCATCACCATCATCATCATCAGACCTGCCGCTGATCAGCTCACATCAGCCCTCCTCTTCCTCCTCCTCCTCCTCCTCCTCCTCCCTCCATCACCTCCTTCCTCTGCTCCGCTGCAACAAACAAGAAACAACACGTCCGCTGGAGTTCTGCTTTACTTGAGTTTCACAATAAAAGCCCAATTTCGACAATCTTATTGAACTAAAGTTCGTCCGAAACAGCTTTTTTTTGGCATGAAATTCACCCAGCTACACAAAGTTCATGCCCTTAGATTTAACAACCCACATGAAGCAGCATTTTGAAATACTAAAGATTAAATTCAGCTTTCTGAAAGTCCAAATTTTGCACTAATGTAAGTAAATTGTTATTGTGTTACGCTATATTTTGAGTGTTCTGCTGAAATTTAAAGTTTTAAATATCATAAATGTCAATATATGTATATATATTTTTATAATTGTGTTTGCACTTTTATTTTGAAGGCGGTAGGCTGCTGCAAACCGGAGGTCTTATTTTCAGCATCCTCCCCCTCCAAAATAAAAATACATGTTCCCTCCATCAGCGTCACTCAGGCACGTCATCAACAGAAATAACAGGAGAGTGGAAAATATAATATGACACCTCATATGGATCAGATCAGCTCATATTAGACTGTAGTGATGCAGGTAATGATGGTTATTCAGCTCTTTAGACGTAACCTGCCTGTGGATTGATTGATTTTTGATAACAGTGATCGCATGATTCACAAAAGATCTTTATTTGTGTGTATAGGAAAAGAGTCATTTTATTTTTTAATTGCAATGAAATAGTTCCTTTTGTGCCTCGTAGTCATTATGTGTCTGTTTGTGATCATTTTGTGAATCTTTTTAGTTGTTTAGTGTCGCTTCTTGTAGTTGTGTGGCCATTTTGTGTTATTTTTGGTCATTTTGTGTCTCTGTGGCCATTTTGTGTGTGTTGTTTTAAGGCTTTTGTGTCTCTTTTTGGCAGTTACTGGTCATTTTGTGTCTTTTTGTGGTTGTGTTGTGTATTTATTGTGGTTGTTTTGTCTGACCATGGTCATTTTTGTGTGTCTTAGCAGGTTTCTGTATTTCTAAGGGATTGTCTTTGTGCCTTTGTGTCTCTAAATTTGTGTGTGTGTGTGTGTGTGTGTGTGTGTGTGTGTGTGTGTGTGTGTGTGTGTGTGTGTGTGTGTGTGTGTGTGTGTGTGTGTGTGTGTTTTGTGGTTTTGTGCGTATTTGTGATATTTTTCGGTGTCTTTGTGGTCATTTGGTGTATCTGTGGTTCTTGTGTAAGTCTCTGTAGCAATGTTCCCTCTAATTTTTCATGAGTCTGAGCAAACACACAAACTCCCTGAGCATCCCTTGGACCACTGTGAGCAACATCAGACGTGTACACTGTGGTCACACCAGCATCACATCCATTCAAGTTACATGGTTCATTAAAAGAATCAAATTACAGCATTTACATTTCTGTTAAAACACTTTGTCAACAGGAGCCAGTTGAAGGCTGCAGTGATTTTAGTGACACTACAATGTATAAGAGTGAAGTTATTGAATATTTGTCTCTCTTTACTGTTGCAGCGGTTTTGCAAATTGCAGACGGACCCTGTTCACTCCATAGACACCAATGTTATTCCTGTAGCTTGAAAGACAGCTACTTTTGATAAAACTGGGCTTGTAGCACATTGTCTGCCTTGCAACAATGGGAAAGAGGCACCGTTTATGTTTTGACAACCTATATCTAATGAGTTAATGATGCTGGAAGTCCGAATCTGTGAATATCTTTCCAACTTTACTGAACTTGGGGCCACTACCACCTAAGGAGTGATATATTTAATTTTGAAAAAAAGTATTTAGCCATACTTAAAGCTTTAAGAGCTTTATTAACACGGAACTAGAAATTTTGTATTGTTTTATTATCACAGGTTCTGTCTGAAAAGAGGTGGCATCATTTTAAACAGTGAAATCAAACTAACAAAATGTAATGACCAACCAGTGAGTAATACTGGATTCTGCAAAAACATAAACAACTGTTTTTTAAATCTAAATCTTATCTTAACACAGTTAATGTATTAACTTATTTTTGTGTGTATGCATGCATGTATTTATTGATTTATTTAGTACTGTTAACAAATCAGAGTTCTGATTGAATTTTTCTTAAGATAGGCAAAGGCCATTTATTGATTACATATAGGCTATTAAAATGTTTATTAAAAACTAAAAAGCATTTTTAAAAAAACAACTTATGCATTTATTGAGTCACTAAAATACTGTAGAGTACAGACCACATCAGCATGATTATAAGCATCCTCTGGTAAATTAACAACCAGATACTGATGTCTCTCACCATATGGACTTCAGGAGATGACTGGGGGATGATAAACTGTGACCTACTGGTTGGGTTCTCTCTGTTCTCATGTTTCTTACATGTTTGTCCCCTGACAGCCGGGTCCTAATGTTTTTTGAGCAACACACCATACTATGATGTTTTTACAATGATGGTTCTACTATGGAACCAGTTTGACATGTTCAGGTGTTCTTTGTGTGAAAACTCAGAGATTTCAGGTAACAGAAGGTGGTTTTCAACTTTCTTTGTTAACTTTCTGCTTCAACTTTAAACTAAATCTCCTTCACTAAGCCAGCCCTCTGGACTTCCAGTAAGCTGTGTTCCTATTGGCTGTCCAGGTGGCTGCTTGGTGTTATCAGGAACACCTGAGCAGCTCAGTGTCTTCCTGCTTTATGTGGCTGCAAACAAACATTTCCTCTGCTTCTCTTCACCAGTGAACCGGGTTTAGCTCTGTTGCTTTAGTTTGTTATTTTGACGTTGGCTTGCAGCTTCCAGCAGTAAAATAATCTTTAATGTGTTTCTTGGTGTGTTTTAGGGCTTTGTACTGGATAGTTGTCTTGGTAAATGTGGTTCTTTAGCCACAGTTAGCACATGGTACTAATGTGTGCAGTGATTAGTGGGTTTAGTGCATCTGAGTTGTGTCTTTATCTTGGCTGTAGTGAGTCTTCAGAGGTTTTTGGTCAGACACATTCTGTATTCTTGTTAGTGAACCAATGTTGGTTGTCCAGAAGGTAAGAGTTCCTGTCCTGATTCTCTGTTCTCAGAAGTTCTCTGGTAGGCTGCAGGAGACTTTAGCGTTTGGGTTGTACTAGTTTGGTTTTTGTATGGTTTCATTTGGACGACTATCTTGAGGCCCCTCCATGTGGTTTAGTGAGGTTTTCTGCAACAGTTCTACAAAGCAACCTGCAGCAGAAGAGACTTTGAGAATTTTTAGGAAGTTCTGGAGACCAGACTTTAGAGCAGCAGAAACATTTGTCAGCAGTTTGAGAAGGTGAGCTTCAGAGTAGAAATGAGACGGAAACCTTCTTGACCCGTGTGGTGAGGTCCTGTACCAAGAGTTTGAGCAGGTTGTGAAGAGTCTGTAGTTCTTTGGTCTGAAAGCACAAGAAGAGTTGACTCATTAAAGAAGAAAACAGGAGATATTGTTGGTTCTTCTGTCACTCTGCAGTTTCCTTAGACTGAATATCAAGTTTATATTTTAAATGATTTCCCATGTGAGCCCAAGAAGACTTCAATAAACTCCCTCCATCCCCTGGACACAACATATTTTATTACCATGTTAAATCTTTTTTTTTTTTGTTGTTGTTGTTTTTTTTTTTTTAATGTTTTTGAGTTTTAATCATAGTTTTAGCATAGTTTTTTCTCTTTGCTTGTTTAGTTTTGTCATCTGTGTAAAAGGTGCTAAACAAATAAAGTTGAATTGATAAACTGAATAACTGACTAACTCATGATTGTGGAAACAGAAGTATTTTCATTGTGATTTAAGGGTTTCATTTTTAAGGTTGGGGTTAAAATCTTGACAGAAAAAGAAGATTAAAGAAATAAACTACATAACAAAAAGCAATTAAATCAAAGGGAAAAAAATAATACAATAAAACGTTTAAAAAGTTTTATTATTAAAAAGATTTAAGAAATTTAAGATGTAATTTCTAATTAAACATTTAATTTCTTAATTAATGATCCAATTAAATGTTTTGCATTTTTTAAAATGTTTAACATTCTTCTTGTTTAATTGTATTTTTTAAATGTTTAATTCTGGAAAATATTTTATCTGTAATTTTGAATATTTGTATCTTAAAAATATTGTTTCATGTCATAATGACATGTATTGTATATTGCTGAATTATCTCATTCAATATTTTGTCTGTTTAATAGAGTTAAAAATTAATTACAATTAAATTATATTAAACAGACAAAATATTGAATGAGATAATTCAGCAATATACAATACATGTCATTATGACATGAAACAATATTTTTAAGATACAAATATTCAAAATTACAGATAAAATATTTTCCAGAATTAAACATTTAAAAAATACAATTAAACAAGAAGAATGTTAAACATTTTAAAAAATGCAAAACATTTAATTGGATCATTAAACCTTTAAAAAGACAAAACATGGGTACTTGTATAGCTCAACGGGTTAAGCGGGTGACCCATGTACAGGAGCTGGTCCTCAATGTAGAGGCTTGGGTTCGAGTCCTGCTTGCGACCCTTTGCTGCATGTCTTCCCCCTGACTCTTTTCCCCCGTTTCCTGTTTGTCTCTCACTACGCCTATCCAATAAAAAGCTAAAAAAAAGCTAACCCTAACCCACAAAACATTTAATTAAAAAATTAAATGTTTAATTAGAAAATTACATCTTAAAGACAATAAAACTTCAAATAGGAATTACACAGAAAATACAATGAAGCATTTAAAAAGAAAATTAAACATTAAAAGGTGGTAAAACATTTAAAAAGAAAAACCTTAAAGATTTAATCGAAACATTAAATATTGGGAAAGAAAAAGAAACTCAAACAAGCCGATAAAACATTTAAAAAAACAATTAAACATTAAAAAGACAAAACATTTGGAAATCAAATCAGACATTAGAAAAGAATAAAAGGTGAGAAAAGAGCAAAACTAAATATTTAAGAAGAATCAAACTAAAGACGAAACATTTCAAAAGACACCAGTTAGACTTTAGAAGATCAAATTAAACAGAAGAGAAAATAAAACGATCAAAAAGAGCAAAAACAGATAAAGGTCAAAGTGTTTTCTAGTCTGAAATGAAAACATCAAGTTGTTTCTTCAAACATTTCCTCTTTCTATGTTCTTGGTTTGATTGTGGACAGATTTACTAAGAACTCATTTAAGAAAACTGCTTTCCAGATAAAGTCTACTAGTAGTTGAAGGCAATGATCAAACTAATGTTACCTTTTATCTCCACAAACTTTACTGTTCAGTGAAGAGAATGAAAGTTTGTTGAGGATTTCTAAAAAACCCACAGGTGAAGGTCTGAGAAGAACTCAGATGGATGATCTAAATGTGAAATCAAGACTCATGGTCACAAGTTTTAAGGCTTCTGTTAACCAGAAAGTTCAAACTAACAGAGAACTACAGAGAAACTTTTAAAATTTCAGTCCTCAGACTGTCTGAAGGTTCAAACTAACAGAGAACTACTCAAGAACTTTTAGGTTTTCAGTCCTCAGACTGTCTGAAGGTTCAAACTAAAAGAGAACTACTCAGGAACTTAGAAGATTTCAGTCCTCAGACTGTCTGTCTCAATCGTACGACGTAGTGTGTAACTGTATGCAGCACAGTGAGCCGGCATACTTGTTTCCGTTTTCACGCCGTCTACATCAACAGAATGCACTGAAACTTTTCCCCCACTAGCTTAGCCTCGCTGTAGCACGCAGCTCAAAGGGGCGTGTCCTATCTACTCATTCATATCTATGACAACAATGGTGGCTGCACATAAGGACGCCTGACATTGATTAGCTGCGTAAATACAATTATATACAGTCTATGGTAAATACGTATGTGAATCGCATCATTGGCTGCAGCAGCCAGTCACTGGTCACTCACTGACTCACATTGAAAAATAGCACAGAATGAATTGTTACGTGTTTATTTTATTTACAATTTAGGATGGATTTTTTTTTGTGCGCAGCGCAGATTTTCTGTGCGCAGAGACCGTGTCAGCAGTGCGCAATTGCGCACGCGTGCAGCTTAGAGGGAACAGTGCTCTGTAGCCATGTTGTGTGTCTTTGTTTTGATTTATGACTGGGGTCGTTTTCTGTCCTTTAGGTCATTTTGTGTCTCTATGGCCATTTTGTGTGTGTTTTTAAGGCTTTTGTGTCTCTTTGTGGCAGTTAGTGGTCATGTTGTGTCTTTTTGTGGTTGTTTTCTGTCTTAATTGTGGTTGTTTTGTCCATCTTTGGGTCAATTTTGTGTGTCTTTGTGGGTTTCTGTATTTCTAAGGGGTTGTCTTCGTACCTTTGTGTCTCCTAGGTTTTTTGTGTTTTTTGTGGTTTTGTGTCTACTTGTGGTCGTTTTTGTGTGACTATGTGGGTTTCTGAATTTCTAAGGGATTGTCTTTGTGCCTTTGTGTCTCCTATTTTTTTGTGTGTGTGTGTTTTGTGGTTTTGTGTCTATTTGTGGTAGTTTTGGGTGTCTTTGTGGTCATTTGGTGTATCTCTGTTTCCTGTGTAAGTCTCTGTAGCCATGTTGTGTGTCTTTGTTTTGATTTATGACTGAGGTCATTTTGTGTCTTTAAGGTCATTTTGTGTCTTTTTGCATTCATATGTGGTGGGTCAGATTTGGATTTCTGCTTGCGGTGCTTCGTTCTCACCTAGTGTTATGTTATGTAACGTTAAGGCTTCACACTTTGTAAGTGATCAATAACTGATTGATCACAGATTCATGTGCTGCATGTTTCTGTGGATGAGAAGTTGAACAGTGGAAACAGAATCATTTGTCTCCCTCTAGTGGAAAAGACAGAGCTCTGCAGAGGAAACAAGTCAGACTGGAAATCTGTTTACATTTCTGTTTTCCATTGTTTACAGGAATATCTTCAGAGTAGATACTTTGCTGAAGTGTCAAAAATAAAAATATTCCATTATGAGTAAAAGTCACGCATGAAAAATCATCCTTCAATAAAGGTAGTGAGGAAGCATAAGCTCCCTACTTGACCACATACAGACATGAAGGACCCAATATTTGTTTGTTTGTTTACTATTTTTAGTTCAGTGGCTACAGAGAAATTTGTACTTTTAAAAGTTTAGTTTACTTGTCTCTTTAAAGACAAGTTTGCAGAAGTCTTCACCTGAGTTTCTTTGTTGTGGCAGCCATCTGGTCCTGGAGGCTAAAGAGGATACACAAAGCAACTCTTTCTTAGGTTCCCTGAGTAGGTGAGATTTCAGATATGATTGGACTATAGGTGCGTCCTGATTGTTGTCAAGCCCATGCCCTATATATGTGAGAGTAAATTAAATGTTTAACCATGAGGGCAGCACAATGCAGCACTGCTAACTGTTGAATACAAGTTATAAAAGTTTTCTTCTAAGTCTTTTTCCCTTGCAATTGTTTTTGGTTTCTTTTTCCTCATTCTGGACATGTGCTGTTTGTATTATTTATTATTTTTAAAGAAGAAAATGAACAGCGTCTGATTTTGTCATCCACATGTCTTGAATGGTTACCTCCTACAAGGGAACCTTGCAGCAGTTGTGTCAGAGGTGGGATTTGAACACACACCTCTATGGGAGAGAATAGCTTTCATGATGTTCATCAGACATCCAGTCATTCCTCATCTCTCGTATGAAGTCACTTCTTTGCTTTTTAATCTCTTCAAAAAGTATTGCTTCTGTCAGTTTAGACTGGTGCATAAACATTCTCATTTCTTCAAAGAATATCTGGGAAAAGATCTTGACTTCCAGCTCTGACTGTATCCACTTTTGGCCGTACCACTGGTTGTCGCTCACCCTCAGCAGTCGCTGTGGGTGGAAACTCAAACCCCTCTGTCCCTTCAGCATTTTCATCCTCCAAGTCTGCCAGGGGCCTTTTCCTTGTTCAACAGCCTCTTCCTTGTCTTCATTTATTCTGTGTTCTACTACCAAATCTACACAGGCATAATAATCCCACCTATGACACACCTGTCATGTTCATCCATGCAACATGTTAAAGTACTGCAGTGAAAGCCCTGGTTTGGTTGTTGAACTGATGTATACTTATATATTAGATTATTAATAATGAAGCATCAGTGTGTCTGCAGCCTCTTACTGTTGTAGCTGCTGCAGGTTTGAACTATTTTATATCCAGTTTTTACACAGGGACAGCAGAGAAATATGAGAAATCTTTACAAAACAGTTTTCTGACCCACAAATCTGCTTTCATTTTTCTTGGAATTCTTGTCTGTGGTCACTTGATTTCTCTTGGTCGTTTTGTCTGTTTTTTCATGGTGATTTTTTGTGTCTCTTTGTGGTTGTTTTGTGTGTTTTTTGAGCTATTTTCCACCACTGGAAAAAGAAAGGTCTCAAACTCTGTAATATTCATTTGGATTTTTAAGTTTAACTTATCCTTAATTTACTAATGAACAACACATGGTAACAGTAAAACCACGTGGATTATTAGCTGTTCTTGGAATCGTTTTGTTGCTGCTACACATTGTTTTTTTAATATACTATAATCCAAAATGTATTTTTGCTGTTGTTTGCATGTATATTTTAGTTATTTTTGGTTCATGCTTTTGTTTGAGGTTATTGGAAAGCCCCAGTGAATTTTTATATGTGAGTAGACAAAAGATAAGAAGGAGCTGGAAAGTTTTTTTAAATTTTATTTTACTTTTTTTTTTTTTTTTATCAGCGCAAGAGATACAGCAGAGGCACTGCTACTTGTGGGCTGAAATACGAAAATGAACCAACTGAAACATTACACCTGCCTAAAAAAACTGCCATATTTTTCCAGTGAATGGTTTGCTTTCTCTGTGTCTAAGTGGATTTATTTAATTTTATTTGTAGTTTCAGGAGCTGAAAGTGAGATTGTAATACATTGAAACGAGCTCTCGCGATGACACTAACTGCGCATGCTCAGTAGGATCCTCTTTTCCTTCCTGTGCGGTTTCTCATTGGCAGAAGTTTTCAACAAGAAAATATATTTTGAGGTATGAAAGTCACGTTCTTGATGACGTGTTTTTCCTTCTTCTGCTGTCTAAAGCTTAAGCAACTTCGGGTTTAATTTTACGTCATTTTATCTCCAATTTATTGGTTATAAATCAGCGTAAACAATGTATGTGTCAGGCCTGCCTCGGCAGGCTCCGACTAGGGCTCCTCCCTCCTCTGGTTTGTTTTACTTTTTAGGTGTTGTGTACGGTGGCACCGGCGGCAGGTGAGAGCAATCCGGTGCACCTGTAGAAACAGGAACAGGTGTGCCAGGACCAATCGGTCATCGACCTCTACACCATTTATTGGGACTCCAGTCATCAGTTCGACGCCGGATCGTGAATGCTCACAGTCAGTCTGTCACTCGTTCTCTCTAGCCTAGCTTGTAGTATTTAATCTTTTAGTAATTCTGCCTTTGCTCTTTTCAGTTCGGACCCCACCTGCTCTGCTGACTGAGCCATCTTGCCAACTGGACTCATCAAAGCCCTGCGTTCCAAGCCGACTTCCGGATCACTCCGTCACTCTTCAGTCCTCCGTCCAAATCTCCATCTGCTGTCGCTGCCGAGAACACCAGCTCCTGCCCTCAGCACATTAGCCTCAACACGAGCAGTTTCTAGTTTTGTTGTTAGAGTTTCGTTTGTCCTTGGTCTTGGATTGTTTGTGGTACTGGCTAACTGATTTACCCGGTACTTTTGTTAGTAGATGTAGTTTATAGTGTAATGATTGCGAACTTCGTTTTCAGTGAGCTACGTGTTTCATAGCCTCGAGTTCCACCTTAGTTTAGTATAGCTTGTGGCTTCTTAGTTATAGTTCATTCTCTGTATGTAGTGATCATAGTTGCGCCTTTGCTTCGAGTTATCCCTAGTTTGGTGTGCTTAGGTGCTCAACTAATCTTCAGCATTAGCAATCATAGTTCTTAACTCTCCTGCCCAGGTTGTGCCTGCCGTGGGTCAGTTCTTTGTTTCGAGAATTGTAGTTCGTACCGCCCGCCATTAGGGGCACTCTAGCTCTGAAGTTGAGTTACGATATTTGTTTCCTTTTCTGGATACTAGACCTTAGGGCATTGTAGTCCCCGCCACCTTTTGTTATTATAATAAATCATTGTGTTAGCACCCGTTGTCTCCTTCTCTTTTCCTGCGCCTGAGCCTCAAAGAAAACCTTAACAGTATGCTAATCTAGGCTAGCTGTTGCTAGCTAAGACTATGTTAGCTAGCCAATGTTAGCATATTGTCTGTTGGCGTTAGAAAATGAAAACGCATGTTTTACTAATTTTAAATATAAAATTTTACTATTAATAATTTAAAACTATTATTACAATCGTTTTCCTTGTTCGAGTACCTTGTCAATTAACTTTATGTAAGAAACAATATGTGTTTAGCCAACAATATATATACACAATGTACCATTTAAAGACACAAGCAAATTAATTTGTATGTACGTGTCCAACATGAATACAAGTATTATTATATAATATATTATTCTAGTGTTAGAAATACAAGTACAGACAAGCTAAAACCATGATTAATAGAATATGCAAAATGATGCATTAAGTAAAAACAATCAAAATATTGTTACCACTAGTCTGCGACAATAGAAATAGATTTTTGCTTTAAATGCATACTATACGTGCACCATTTCAAGCATATACATATAATAAATAAACCCTGAGTAACATAATTGGTGACATCATTTTGAGCTGCGCTTTTAGTAGAGATGCAGGTTTATTTTTTCAGCGTTACGTTGAGGCAGTTTTTTTTTTTCTTTTTTGCCTTGCATTTTTTATTATCGTCTTGGACTTTTTAGTAAATTAATTGCATTATCAATTAATGCAGATATACACGTTTAGCAAATGAAGACTCCTGAATTTCCAGCGGTCTTTGAGTTATGAAAGGAAATGTAAATGTTAAATTGCCCCTGGTCTGCCCCACATGAAGGGCTGTACAGATCCAGCACCCTCCCTCCATCCCTCTGTCCCCCCTCTCCTCTCCTCTCCTCCCCTCTCCTCTCCTCTCCTCTCCTCTCAGTGATCTTCAGCTCTGTTCGGAGTCATGAGGTAAGCACCGACCGCTCCTTCTTTTCGCTCCTCCATCTCACCTTTAGTCCGATGTTGTCCTGGTTTTCCATCCGTGCCGACCCTCCTGCTCTCCCTCAGCCCGGCACGGCTCGGCTCGGTTCGGCCCGGATCTGCCGCTAAACGCTGCGGATAAAAGCCGAACAGAGGCTCGTTGACTGGCGCAGATCAGACGGGAGGAGGCTGATGTGTCCGCATTTTTAAAAGCTGCGGTGCAGATTTCAGGTCTGAATTTCAACCTGTTTGTTTCTCCGAGCTGCGTTTATATTTTCATTTCAGCCACCATTCACGCGGGTTTTGTTTATTTGTTTATTATTTATTTAGAGATGAGGGTGGGGGTGCGCCCTGCATTTTCTCCTTCATGCAGGCAGAGGGATGGAGGATGGAGGAGCTGATGAATCATAGATGTCGTCAGAAAAGCAGCAGCAGCAGCTGAAATCAGGTCAAATATTCCAAATGCAAACCAGGAAAAATCACGAAAAAAAATCATATTCCAAATCTCATCCTATAGATCTGTCTATCAAATCTGTTTTCTGCCTCATCCAGCTGTGTTTATATTTGACATTTTACTGCTCAAAGTCACATTGAGCTCCTGATTCATCTTCATTTATTGAATTCGTATCAGGCCTTTTTTTTCTGGCTGGTTGATCATTTTCTGCTTCTCCTGCAGTCTGTCCCAGTCTGTGCTGGTTTCACTGGGTTCACTGGTTCATTGTGCATTATTCAGTGCTGTTAAATATTCATATATTCTGTTGGTCTTATCGCACCTTTTATCCTCTGTTTTTGTTGTCTCCTTCTATTTCTCTGTTTGTGTCGCACCTTCCACCCTCAACAAGATTATACAATAATATCTGTATAATGTAGTTAGCTGTATTTTAGAGAGCATATTTGATTTGTATCTTTATTTGCTTTAATTAGAACAAGGTTGAATACATTTATTTGCACATATTCTGCTATGTTGAAAATTAGTCATACTTTTAGTCTCTCAGAAATGTGCATTTATTTGAACGTACTAAACAGCACTGTCTCTTTGTAAATATATAAATGTAAAGTGAATAATTGTAAATTCTACATTACTGAAGTGCCCCACAATGAATTGAGTAGCAGGCTGCTTTTATAATGTATATCTGACCTCTGTTGGAAACATCACAGAATCATGTGAATATATGATGAGGCTCTTGGTTGTTTAAAAGCTCTGCTTGTGTTTTTATTGCTGCTTTGTTGGACCGAAGAGGTTATAGTGGCTGTTTTTCACCCAGCATATGCTGATTTCTTCCTTAATTTACATCATTTATCAGTGCCCAGTCTTTATGAAGTGGTGAACAGAAAAAGACTTCTATTGATTTATTGCAGGTATCATAGAAGGTGAATGTAAAGGCTGCAGGGTTGTAGGTTTCTGCTGTGTTGTGATGCATTCAAGTGTTAAAAAAGAGGCATTTAAAGCAAAAGACAGATGGATTTCACTGTAAATAATTCCAGAAACAATAAGAAGCAGACAAGTAGAATGTAACGGCATTGCTATTTCCGATAGTTTAACATCATTTCATTAACTGCAGATTTAGTTTGTAATATTTAAATGAAAGTTAATGAGGCCATGACTGGATGGGTTTGGAGAAGATTTGTCACAGGATTTTGTTAACATGCAGTTTCATATGCACAAACTGAAAGGAGAAATTCTTTGGAAAATGTAATTATTGGTTCTGTAGAATCATTAAAGTTACAATTCTGTTTTTTAAAACCTACATTTAAGTAGGAATCAACTGAATTGGATTTTTCACAGCAGATACTAATGCAGATTATTAGTAATCAAGGAGAATGATAACTGATATGTGGAGCTGTTGTAGACTAGGGTAAAAATTAGATCTTTGTTTCAATATTCAGAATAACACAAATGCCACAGATCGTTGTTTATGTTTTAAATGTTTAATTGAATGAGACAATTTCAACATGTATGTTTCAGGGTTGATTGGCTGTTACTGGTCACGTGTCACCGCTCAGATAAAGTGGCAGGTTATTCCTCGAGACCACAAAGTGACTACAGATATACAGAGGTGATTCATTTATTTTGTCAGGATTAGGTTAAAAAAATCATGTTTTTGTCATATTTAAGTTTATATTCTGCTTGTTATAGAGAAGGTGTGTTGGTCGTAAAGCTTGAAACATTATCCAGTTAGTCGATAAATGGAGTGATATTCAGCAACGCTTTTGATGATCAGTTTATTGTTGCAGTTATTTCTCTATTTGTCAGTAAGTGGATTGGCTGCTTTTCTTTGTCTCATCTAAATGAATATGTGTGAAGATAAAGATATTTGCAAAGATTTCCAATTATTTGATTCATTGTTAATTAAAGTCCCTGTAAGTTATAGACTGATGGTTGGTTTATACGATATCAGTTTGATTTAAAGGGTTATTTTACATTTCCAGAAGTGAAATAACTTTGCTGGATTTTCCTGGAAATATCCTGAAATGGGGAGTTATGAGGAAAGTTTATGATAAATATTAATACGATGCATTGAAAATAAAGCGTTTCTAGTTTTAGTTTTGTTGAATGCAGACTGCTGATCGTATTGACAGTGAAACTGGACACTGACTGAAGGGATCAGTGATCGGTTGGATGCTGGGTTTCAGCCCCTCAGGGTTCAGTGCAGATGGTTTTGCTGGTGATCTGAAGCGTTGTTAATGCTGCTCACTGATGGAGGAGACTGACTGTGATGGAGGCTGCAGAAGGGATGAAGGGTGTGGCTGCCAGCAGCTCCTCCACTGTCCACATCCCAGTTTCCTCTTAAGGATGATTCACTGTCAGAGGACAGGCCTGAACATGAAGCAGATTCACAGTTTACAGAAAGTGCAAAGCTGCAAGTGAGCCTTTAATGGAGCAGTCTGCTGCTTTAATGTTTTAGTTGATTTAGCAGCGAAGGATTATTGAGAGGTCATGGCATAGAGTCAGACACAAAATGGTACACAAAAATACCACCAGGCGACACAAAATGACCACAAATAGCCAAAGTTGACCACAAAGAGATACAAGACAACCACAAAGAGACACAAAACAACCATAAAGAGACACAGAACGGCTCACAAAGATGCAAAATGACAACAAAGAGACATAAAACAATGACAGAGACACAACACGTCATCAAAGAGACACAAAACAGCTAAAAAGAGAGACAAATAACCTCACAGAGATGCAAAATGACCACAGACACACAAAATGAACACAAAGAGATGTGGACCAGCTAAAAAGAAACACAGACATGGAAAATTTCCCTTCACGTCTGAATTTTTTGCTTGAAGTTTGGAGCTAATTCATATTAACTTCCATTCTTTTTCCCTGTAGTTTGGTTCTAATATTACTGTAGGTAACACAACAGAATATTATCAAACCAGACATTATCAGAAAAATAATTCTTCACAAAAGGTTTTATTTTATTGTGGTCCATTAAAAACATACATTTGAAAGTGTAGCTCCAAGAAAAGTGTTAAACGCTAAAGTGATTGAAGGAGGCTGGAAGAGACAAACCATTCCAGGTTCAAGACCTTCATGGTTTTACTCTCCACTGCAGCAGGTGGCAATATTCAGCCTCAATGTTGATTTATGGCAATTTTTTATAAACTGAAGAAGAATGCGAGCACCAGGAGGTGTTTTTATAAAACAGGCTCTGCTCTTAGCTGCATCTTCACATGACTATCATGTGAAAAAATGGAGCTTTAGTTCAGCAGAAGCTTTCAGTTCTGTCCAGATGGAACAAAGTCGTCCATCAGGTGGACTGGTTCGCAGGATTGTTGACTGTACTCAGTCCAGTGTTGTTTTAAAAGAGACTTCCAAAAGGCACCAGGCTTGTTCAAATGTTCATTTGCAAACATTGCAGTGAGGATTCAGGAATGTTTTTCTTCTGCTGACTCTTAATGACTTCGTATTAGTGCAGGTGTCTCAGTAGAACAAAACACCACCAACTCCAGAGTCTGATAAATATTCCTGAAGGCTCCTTTCTTTTCTCTCGCTCTAATATGTATGAAACAAAAATAGGAAACTGATGTTGCCTAAAGCATTGAACAGAATGTTTCGACTGGGAAACCATGTGTGCAGGCTGTAAAACTGTTGTCTATTAACAGACCAGACTTGTTCTACTTGCAGCGGCATTTGACGTTGGACATTTGATGTTTCAGGTTGTTGGGGATGTCTAATAACTGCATTGACATGCTGGATAATAATTCCAGGAAGGGTTTTCAATGCAAAGTGGATGCTACCTCAGGATCCCTGCTGATGCCTGAAAAAACAACAACCAAACCAACTGAACACCACTAGAGTTTGGTGATATCTATTGATACATGATTAACCGTCCAGGTGAAACTGAAGTTTGGTGGAAGCAATCACAGGTTGCAGATAGTTTAGGATTATAAAATTATTCAATTTCCTGCAATTTTGTCCATCCATAAATCCAAAATTGGTTTGTTTTTGTCATGGTTTGCGATAACTAGGCACTGAGTCACCTGGATAATCTCGATCATCCATAGTAACAGAGGTTTGGAGGCACCAGGGGTGCCCAAACTTTTGCATTTTACTGCATAGTCTCCAGAGTGTCATGTCAGTATTTTCCACAGTATTTTTTAGACCAAGTAGAGAGTTTTCTGACCTCGAGCTTGGATCACATCATTTGTTCAGAGGCTGTTCTCATGTTGTGGTTCAGCTGCTCAGTCAGAGACTCTGAGAGCTTCAGGGACAGGAAGTCTTTCCTCTCTGAGCTGGAAAAGTCTGGCGGGAGGCAGAGTTGATGTAACGTTACATAATGGAGAGTTTTAGGAACAAGAAGCAGCTGAATGAAACAAACAGTCAGACGTCTGCTGTCAGACTGAGGGTCTGTTAAACATCGCTTTGGTCTGTCACCTCTGGCGTTTGACCTTAATTCTGCTGGCTGTTTGTAGTGTATAGATGATTCTGCTGTTGACCTTTAGAGGCTGAAGGAAGGCTGATTAGGTGTTGGATTGATAAGGTGTTTGTTAATAATGTCAGTGGTCCAAACACCAGGGCACCTTCTGTTTACTGTGGATGAGAAGGAAACTAGAACAATATTCACAGAAAATGAGAATTCTGACATTCATTTTTACTGTAAAAATCACTTAAAATAATCAAAATAATTGCAGTAAATTTGCTTGTACTGCCTGAGTGGTGAAGTTGTAATCGCTTCTACCTGCATTTGCTGGTTTCATTTTATTCTACAACACATGCAGCTCTCTCAGTTCACCAGCAGTTACGGTAACAACATGCTGTTAACATAAAATAACAGCTGAAGCTCCCTTAGCTTGAATTATGTGTTCAGATCTGGATGTCTGTCTTTGAGCGTCTTAGATCACTTTGAGCTGTTTCGTCCTTTAAGTGCTCTGTGTCACTGTTTGCATTCTGACTTTTGTTTGCATGCAACTCGTCCCCGATCATTGACTTAACATTAAATATCTCCATGTGTGACTCCTGCTGTGTCCAGCTGCACATGTTGTTCTTAAATGTCCAGAACCTGCAGCATCTACATTTCCTACAGAAACACAGAAACAAACCGAGCCACAAGACTTTCAGAGTTTGATACAAATGTATTGGCTATTTTAATGTCCCTACTTTATATAATAATCTGTCTCTGATGTGATTTTTCCATAAAAAAAAAGTTCAAATAATCCATGTATATAATTTATTATTTGTTCCTTCAAAATCTCAAATTTTGTCATGCAGTCAGATCAGTTTAGCATAAAATCATGCATTTTGCAATTGCAATTGACTAAGTGTCTAATGGGTCATTACTATTACATCATCCAACCAAGTTATTTAAGAACATCATTAACTTATTAGCATACACTTCCCATCATGCACTTCATTTCGCTAAAATTGTCTTGGATCAACGTCCAAACTTTATTGTAGGAGAAGAAATTCTGTGTTTCACTCTCACCCAGTCATTACTGATAACAGCTGGACACAGTCAATAATAATAATTTAAAATTTAAAATTGTGTGTAAACTAAGAATTTATTTTCTTTTTTTTAAGTTATTAGGAAGTAAAAATTCAAAGAAGTTTGAAAAGATTAAATTGCTCAAGATTTTACTGAAGTTTGTGACGTTGAATTACACACATTTACAGTACTCTTTAAAGGTTTGGGCTCACTCTGAAATGTCCTTATTTTTGAAAGAAAAGCCTTTTTTTTCAATGAAGATAATATTAACTAATTGATGATTAGAAAACTCTTGTGCAATTATGTTAGCACATGAATAAAAGTGTGAGTTTTCATGGAACACATGAAGTTGTCTGAGTGACCCCGAACTTTCGAACGGTAGTGTATATACTTTGTGTTTCAGAAGGTGGACTCCTACAGTTGAGTAAATATAGCATAATAGTCATATTTCAGTGTTGAAAATAAAACTAGTGTCACACTGATCTACTTGGATCCTGATGTAAATGCTGTTTTTACTGTAACCCGCTTCATGTCTATACGCGTCTCTGAACAAAGAGCGCTACCACTACCTGCTCCACCCCCACATCCTCCCATCCTCCATCACTCTTTCTCCTCTGGGACTGTCTCGTTACCGCGGCAACCGCATCCTCCAGGCCGTAGAGTGAAGGAAGAGGAAGAGGAGGAGGAAAATGGCGTCCTCTCAGCGCATTTATTTGGTTTAAAACTACCTCATACATCTGCGCGTCACCAGATTGCATTATATAAGCAGCCTGATTTAATGTGTGGTGCTTCAGACTGAAAGGAGCTGATCACAGCACTTCCGCTGTAGAAGATGGTTACTGTGGGGTAAAAGACTGAGCTGATGTTCGCTTTTATATGTGAACAGTTGCAGCAAGAAGCACTGGTGAATTTCTATTAGGGTGAGCTGGGACTTACTGGGACACTTGATGTAACAAAGACATCAATGGTTGAATCAGTCAAAGTGTTGATTGTTGTTGGACATTTCGTCTGACAGCTGAAGACTGTAGATGGCAGGACTCATGTTACTGAAGCAGCTTTAGATGTTGATAATGGACTTCTGAATGTGTAATTTTTGCTCATACATTCATGTCAGTGTTTCTGCAGTGTCGCTGCAGCATAATGTGACGCTTCTGTCACGTCAGCAGATTCAAACACATTTCTCTTTGTTGTAGCTTTAGCTTTCTTTTTTCTTTCTGTTTGTGTCTTTTAAGGCTTTTAAGTCATCAATCAAATAATCTGCCAATTATTTCTAGATTAATTGATCAGTTATTTGGTCTACAAAATGCCAGAAAACTGAAAATAAAAAAATTCAATTAGTGCTTTTCCACAGCCTGAGATGACAGATGTTTTCTTTTGTCCACAACTCAAATATATTTACTTTATTGTCATAGAAGAGGGAAGAATCTAAAAAATATTCATAGTTTAAAAAAAAAAAAAGCTGAAATCAGATAAGTTAGCAAATTAATTGATGATTCATTGGCTAGTTAACAACTAAGCAAATATTTGTTGCAGTTCTAGTGTCCACTGTTTCACTTTCTTTCATTTACTTTCTTCATGTGTGTTTTTCCTTTTTACTTATATGTTTTTAGGTACTCCATCCAAAATTACAGGGAATTTCTTCAAATTTAACACAAATGTTTTCTTGGACTCAGTGAGGATCTGACAAGAATTTATTGGTCAACGGTCACCGTGACCTTACTAAACACATTTTTGGTCATAACTCAAGAATTCATAATTATCTAATTTTACTAAAAATTGACAGGACTGTAGTGAACCAAAGTATAGCTTGATGGACTGAAATATCACTGATTATTCAACTAACTGATTGGTTTCAGCAAAAAAAACTAATCAGCAGGTTATGTAAAGATAAACTAAATGGGCCACAGTGCCCTCTACCTGCCTTATTAACCTAATTGAATTCCAAATCAACATAAAAAGCTAGCATTTTAAGCATATTCAATTATTTGAACCAGCATTATTTATAATGAAATGATAAAAACAGACTCAGAGAAGATCAGAGTGCACGTACCCATATTCATGTGATTTCTGATGATGGATCTAAAGAAATTGATCATGTCAGCACAAGAGTTAACTAGGAATATAACCTCAGCCTGTTGTTTTTGGATAATTTGCACGTTGGCTGTTGAGTTCCAATATGCATTTGATGGCATTTAATATCCAAAAGGTCAACTCCACTGTGACATTCTGATGTTCTGCATTTGCACTTTTCTGGTCATTATGCAACACCGTAACTGTGACCGTATTTCATAGAACTTCGATACTGATTTGGTGACTCATCCATGTATTAAATTCTTTTTAACGTCAGATTTTATTAGCCTGAACAGACATGGATGTAAACTACAACCCCGCTGGTTGATGGAGTCAAACAACCACAAGGGACAAGTCTCGGTATCTTCAGCAAACATGAAGAAAGACATTTAGAATGGATCATCTGCACAGTCTTTGACTATATTGTGTTGTCTGTTCTTTTACTTATTTTACATTGTTCCATCTTAACAAGACTCCACTTCTTACTCACTCATTTAAATGAGTGCAGCCACTGATTCTGCTGCCTTCATTTGGCTGATTTATTCACCTTAAACACAATAACTAAACATTTCTCAGTCTAACATGAGGCTAAATATTGACCCAAAGCCTGGTACTTGACGTTTTCTTTCATGTTTGCTAAAGAAACCAAGGTTGTATTTCCAATATCGTACTTTGTCTTTTTACTTTAAGTATATAGTACAGCTGTATCTACAAAGTATGTACTGTTTAATGCAGTGTACTTCATTTTGTTATACCACGTTACAGTGCCAAATAGTGTAAGAATGGCCAGAAAAGCACGCTGACTTGCATACTGCAAAATGTGACTGGATGTGGAAGGACATCAGGAAACCTTTTTGTGGCGTACTGTATAGTATGATAGTATGGATATTGGAACTCACCCAAACTCAGTTCCAGCCCTTCCTTCTATAACAGCTGATCACCATCTGATTAATGTGCAAATATTCACTCAGAATAATGTTACTGACATTGGTTCATAGGGCAAACAAAAAGATTTATATCACCTCAATAAAATTTGCAATCAGCACAAAAAATGGCTTCAACATCAGTCATTTTCTTGGTGTCTTTATTTCTCTATTTGTTTTTTTTATTACTGCCTTTTTCCTTTTTGTCTGTTTTTTGTGTGTCTCACTCTCTCTCTCTCTCTCTCGCTCTGTAATCGCTGACACAGGATCAGTATTTTTCCCTGCTGACCTGATCATCATGCTGTCAGAGGTCTGAGTGCTGCTTCAGTCTCTGAGGTGCACTGAGCTGTTTGCTTCAGGCTGGACTGTACCATCCAGTGTGTGTGTGTGTGTGTGTGTGTGTGTGTGTGTGTGTGTGTGTGCGTGCGTGCGTGCGTGCGTGCGTGCGTGCGTGCGTGTGTGCGTGTGTGTTTGTGTTTGTCAGCTGCAGGGATGTTTCGAGGATTTGCTTTGCGCTTGTTCTGTAGCAGAAGCTGCATCTCCCCTTGTATGTTTGTTTTTAAAAGTCACATCTCTTTCTCTCTGGTCGTCTCTTCCTGTTTCATCTCTCTACACCGTCGTCTCATATTGGGGTCACACGCGTCGGATCGGTCGTTTCCATAGCAACTGTACCGTTAACTGGCTGCATTAGCGCTTGTTAAATCGTTCATCTCTCTCGGGAGCTCCACATCCTCCTCCTTCGTCTTCTTCGGTGTGCTTTGCAGCGACTGCGGCAGTGTGTCTTTGTGTGTGAGAGAGATGACAAGGGAGGCAGAAAGAGCCATCACTTGATGTAAATGTGTCACCATAGCAATGAAGGGATGGGGAGTTGAGGGGGATCTGTTACCATGGTTACAGGGAACATCAATATGTCCAAGGTCTTTGATGGGAAACATCGACATTAAAGACACACACATACCAGCTGAGGTCTGCAGTGTCAGGGGACCTGCAAACACACATTTCAACCTCCATACTTGTGAGGACCCTCATTGGTGAAAAACACTTATTCTGAACAGAGTTTGCTTTGTTGCACTGCTACAGTTGCGCACACACAACAGCTATACTTAGATATAAAGAAATATATTTTCCTCTTGGATTCAGTGCCTCCCAAGTAATTTTAAACACTTTTTAAATTTTTTTTGTAAGTAAGTAGGCTAAGTTTGCTATCAGCAGCTTCTAATTTCTGTGTACAATTAAATGTGAAGATATTGGTAAAAACGTGATGTCTCTCAGGGAAGTTGTCGAGATATAAAGAGGGTTTATGGATTTTTTTTGTTGTTGAAAATTCTATATGGAAATTCTAAGTCACACTGAATATAAAATATGGATATCCGGTGTGTTCAGATTTAACACAAATTGCAGCAATCAGGTGGTCAGACTTTCAAGTACTCTGTCTTCATGTCACAAACTAATTTCTGCCCTCCCAGTTAAAGAATGGTTATCAGTCTGAGCTGTTAAAGGATGAGATGTATCAGATCCAGGTTGATTTTACTCTCTGGAGGCCTGGTGATGAGCTTCAGTCCTGTTGTTTTGCTCCAGTTTTGTGTGTCAGTATGTCAGAGAGAATCGAGCTGACTATATCAGCTCTAATTTGGAGGATTTTTGCAGGAGAAAATGTGTTTTTGAGTCAGATAGAGTGTAAACTGGCAAGTGACATGTATTGCTGCTCTTTTGTTGCGCAGCTCGCTGAGGAGTGTTAGTTGGTAGCCTTGGAGTGAAGCTCTCTGCAGCAGCTTCATACTGCTTTTCTACTAATAACCACTTGCTTAACACTTGCAAGTTTAAAAAAAAACTTTGCTAACTTCTGGCTGAATTCACAGCTAGCAAGTGAAAATATCACAAATGTCTTTTCAAGTCACTTATAGCAGAGAGGGAGGAGAGGAAGGAGACTGGAAGAAGGTAGTGATTATGTATTTCAAAGCAGCTGATTGTTGAACTGTAGTTGCAAAATCTATCCATCAGTGCATGAAATCCAGCATTACTGCTGCTGTAACTTTTTGAAGTATTAGTTTCTAGAAAAAATCTCAATTGAAGTTGCACCAAACCACAGTTGCGTTGCTTTTTTTATTTCATAGTTAACAACATTGAATATTTTAATGATAGCTTGACACTGAACTGGAAATATCAATGATCTGTTCTCTTTATGGAGCATAACATACACTGACTGTGCTGATTGTGAATCATAACAGTTTATAGTGTTCATCAGAGTTGTCCTGCAGTTCATACATGTGTGTGCCTGCATGTATTTATCTCAGTATCAGTATAGATCATCAGCCAGTCAGTCCAGGTTGATGGCTGAATCGATCGTTTTCAGCTGGTCATCCCTTTCATAACCACACTTTGATTTTCTCCCCCATATAAAGGCGGTGGTGTAATTTCAGCTTCTCATGTCTGACTGTGAGTTTAAAGTGGCTGTTAACATTTGTTGTTAGAAAGTTAATCAACGAATCAAAAAGACATGAAGCGACTTCAGAGAGCTTCACATGATGCTGCTACTCTCAGATTGGGAGTCCCTCTCTGGTGGGGGTTCCATTTTTTTCATAATCCATCATCTGTTTGGCATCAGATTGGATGTTGCTAATTGGCTGTGTTTTGTGCATGTGTTAGTGAGCAGCTTAACAAATTTAATAAGTTGTTTACTTTGAAAAAAAACTATAAATAAGGCTTTGGGCAGGGCGTTGGCAGCCGCTATAGGCCAATGACAGAGCAGTACAGTGATCAGTTGTCTACAGTCTATCCTGTAACCTGAGAACAATAAAATCTGATCATTTTGCTTCATCCTCCTCTTACCCACAATCCCCTGGGAGGAGGAGGAGGTCAGCTCCTCATAATGAATGCAGCAGTGACATTTGCTGCGGTGAATCTGCAGATCGGAGCGGAAATCTGACGACAGGGACAGAAAATCATCTGAACAAGGAACAGTGCAGGATTGTTGTTTTATTTACAGCCTCAAACAAAACAAACAAACAAACAAACAAACAGCAGCATGGTTTTCTCTGAAGCTTTGTCTTTGCACTGAAGGTCACACACTCTGTCACGTGCAGAATTAAAGAGCAGACAGAGCATGTGCAGCTCTGACCCCCAAAGCAATGACCTCACCCTGCCTCAGTCTGAAGTTCATGTGTTCATCACTTGATTTGTTGGGTGTTTTGTGTGTTTCTCTCAGTGAGTTGGTGCCTAGGACAATTTTCTTTTGTGCTGTTGCTGCACAAACCCAATTACCTAAAACTGCCGCCACAAAACGAGCACGAGGAGACAGGAAACGACCACAAACAGACACAAAATGATCACACAGAGACATAAAATGATCATGAAAAGACAAAAAAGATCACAAAAAGATAAAATAACCCCAAAGAAACAAAAAATGACCACAAAGATGCAAACAAACAAGCACAAAGAGACACAAAATTAACACAGACAGTCAAGATTACATAAAGCTAGCACAATGACTCAAAAAGAGCACTAAGAGCCTAAATGACCACAAAGAGACACAAAATTACCATAAAGACACAAAAATCGAACACAGACACTCAAAATTATGACAAAAAGACAAGAAACTGACTGCAACGACACAAAAGGAGCAAAAAGAGGCATAAAATGACAAAAACTAGCACAAAGACACACAAAACAACCACAAAAGAACATCAGGTGATTTTCTTTCTAGTTCAAGAGGCGAGTTCCTGGATAGCAAAACGAGATGCTTAAATATTAATGTGAATCTATAATACAACACCACATTCAGTTCATTAGCAGGAGCAGACTAACAGTGAGTTGACCTCTCTTTGCTCTCAGTTATTGATGAGATGTTGGAAACGTTCCTCTGAGATTTTGCTCCATGTTGACATGATTCATCATTATCTCACTGCCAACCTCCTGTTCGGTCACATTTCAAAGCGTTCGCTACCATTTTGCATGAGACTGTTTGCTGCCTTTCGAGATATGAACAGATCAGAGCTGATGCTGCCCCACAGCGACACGTAAAACATCCACCGTACTTCATATAATAATATTTGAAAATATTTCCTCGATATGCGGATTAAAAACTCACAGCATCATTTTTCCTTCAGCGCATATTTACTGCTGCACAGTTAATCAGCTGTAAAGGTCATTTTACGTGTGACTCAGTCGTGGTAGAAACTGATAGATGCATCACATTTTAAAAACATAACACGCAGTCTCATGCAGCAGTTTAAACGCTGAAACTGATGGGGTTTACTGAGTTCTACTGCAGCAGAACCCTCCTACAGAAACAGACTAATGAGTGGAAAAATCTGATGTTCAGGCTGATTCAGGATCAGCTGATGGGAGGCCAGAAACAGCCGGAGGAGAAACTTAGATAACATGTTATCTAACAGGAGCTTCATGTTCAGCAGGAGGAGAGTCAGAAACATCAGTTCAAACTCAACTAGGAGGTGAAGGGGAGAAGTGGTGGAGGTGAGGAAGAAATTAAGATGAGGAGGAGGAATAGAGGACAAGGAGAGGACAGGACAGAGACAAGGATGAGGAGAGGGAGGAGATGATGAGAAAGCGAGAGTAAGAGGAGGACAGGATAGCTGGAGGAGGTGAAGATATAAGAAAGAGAAGAAGAGGAGTACAGTACAAGGAAAGGAGTAGAGAAGAGGAGAAATTTAGATTTGACAGATGCATTTGGTTTCTAGCATGAGTAGAGTGGAGGAAGAGTGGAGGAGGAGAGGAAGAGGAGGAGATGAAGCAGACAGACATCCAGCAGTAAGAAAGAAATGAAGTTTTAATGAAACAGATGAGCTGAGTTTGAACTGAAGGAGAATCTGATGTAGACAGGCCAGTTTGCAGCAAAGCGGATTGTATCTGATCTTCCCAGTGACGGCTGAATTACCTTCCTGTTACCCCCAGCTGTTGCCCCGTTGAGCCTCCGTTACCCCTCATTACCTCCCTGTATGCTGTATAGCAGCTTGGTGCAGTGGATTAAAGCTGCCTCTTCCTCTGTGTTGTCCTGCAGGGAGCGCTGCACTGTGTGAAGATGGCCAACGCCGTGGCTTCCTACGACCAGCTGGCCCACCAGGTGGAGGCGCTCCGGAAGGAGAACTCCCACCTGAGGAGGGAGCTGGAGGACAACTCCAACCACCTGTCCAAACTGGAGACGGAGACATTCGGCATGAAGGTCAGTGTGGACCCTAGTAACTAGTTTTAGTTTATTTTCTTAGCATTTTAAGTCAGCTAACCCTTTGAACTCCAGGCAGTTTCTGGGTGTTTTTTTTTGCTCCTGTCCCATTTTAACTAATTGTGGACTACACATTTAAGTAAACAGCACAACCATGACTGTTGTCACTGTTGTATAAAATATACTACATACATTGTTTCACGCCACTCTGCCAATCGACCAAAGAAAGATGTTTCACCATGCTGAATGTATCTTTCAACAACTCAGCTCTCTGTTATGCTGGAAAGCAAATATTTATTCATTCAACCAAGTCTTCTGAGTTTTTAAATGACATGAGACATGTAAAATAAAGTGATATTGAGTAAATATTCTGATTTTAAGCTTAGCAGGACAGGGTTGAAATTCTCTACACTTCCTTGGCTTCCCGACTTTTACACGCCTCATTTAGTAGAATCAAGGACTCATAACTTACTTTATGTAATCATCTCGATGTAAACGTGTTAACTTAAATACTGTTCAAGTTTTCTGTAAAATTTTAACTGTAGTAAAAATAGAAGGGGGATTAGAATGTATTTTTATTAATCTTAAAACAACAACAATACCTATAAACTCACATATTTACATATTTATTGCTTACAGCTGCTGGTAATTCTTATAAGCTGCATTTGTATGATACGCACATTAGTTTGGGATCATGAGCAGCTTGCTTGACATGGACACAAACTGCAGATGCCTGATCTAGCCAAGAATTCCCCTGAATCACCCTTCAGGGTTCAGAATGATTTACTGAATATATACTAACTACTGGGTATATGTACAATGTGACCTCATCAGACAGAAAACATATGACCAAAACTAAACTGATTGAACAATTAGTGTGTCTGATAGATCCCTAGAGGGAAGGAATTAATCTAATGTTCACTTTAGAAAAATAAAGAACATCCTGCTTTTGTGGGGTTGAAACATGAATTAGTATTCTGTGAATTATTTTCTTGATTTATCGATTCGTAGGTTTTATAAAATAACAAATAATACTCATCACATGTTTCCAAAGTCCCCTGTTTCTGTGACCTCTGAGTATTTCAGATTATTTTAGAATTATGTTATTAAACCACTAATCCATCAAAAATGAGCATTGAAGCCAACATTCGCTTCAGAATTTATTAATATTTTTAAATCGTATTCATCAGCATGAAATCAGAAACCTCAGATCAGCTGTTTCTGTAGCAGATTGATCAATAAATGCGCAGAGGGTGACAGGGAGTGAAAGCTGCAAATCAGGCCAAGATTTAAAGCCTGCTGGACACAAATCCCATCAGCTGCCGCCACATAAACACACATGTGCGTGTACACAACGACACACTGGCTCACGTGTCCAGATGCTGAGAGCAGCTGGATTATCAGGCTGAGCTCTACTGGTTTTAGTGTCAGAATCAGGACAGAAAGAGAAACGGCACAGACAGCCGATTCACCTGCAGCAGGTGAGTCTACAGCAGGACGACGACACGGAGGCTTAAAATCAGAGGATGTGAAGGAATGGCTGCTTTTTGTTGTCATCAGCAACAAGGTGATGTTTTACCTGCTGTTTTATGGGATTATTATGTCATGAAATGTATGATTATTTATAATGTCCGTGCAGTTAGAGAGCAAACGGATAGAAGCTGCAGCCAGACCCAGCTTTCTGATTGTTTATGTAAGAAAATATACTTTAAATATTATTTACTGTGCCACTGACATAGAAGTACTAGATTCATTTAAATATATTTATTTCCAATTTAATACATGTAATTCTGCAGTTTAAAGACAGTTTAAACCTCTGAACTCCAAGCAGTTTATGGGTGTTTTTTTCTGCTGTCACATTTTTACTCACTGTTTGCTCTTGTTTTTCATTGCAATATAAAATCCTGCATCTCTGTGGAAACAACACAACCATGGTCAGAAGTAGAGAGAACTAAGAAATGTCCTCTGTGCAATATGACACAGTTATAATATCATAAAACATCGCAATTCGGCTGTAAAGTCACTGAATTAACTGTTGGTCACAATTGAGACACTTACGGCTGCAGCTTTGGCTCGAGGAACGCAGAATATTTTACCACTAAGTCAAAAACATATGATTCAGTAATTTCATTACTGGGCTAGCTACCATTAGCAGGAATTCATCTGCTCTATTGTGAACTGATCAAGCTGTTGCCTCATCATCATTCTTCCTTCACAGGGAACAATTAGAGGATATTTAGTAACTAAATTAACGTTATTTCTACCTAATGCAAGCTGCGCTCACATGGACAAAGGATAAAATTGTACAGACAAGAAAAACTGTTTTTAAAATTCTAAATATAGCATTGCTGTATTTGTGTCTTGTTGTACCACCCATGTGTTTCTTTCACCCTGTGATGTCCAAGAGGATTTACCAGTGTGGTTCATCCTCTGTGATGCAGGAGGTGCTGAAGCAGCTGCAGAGTAAACTGGAGCAGGAGGCTGGAACTCTGGCATCGTCTGGGAGGAGCGACGTGCTGCACCAGCTTAAAGGTCTGATTCACTTTTTTTTAATCTGTTTTATCAGCGTTGAATGAGTCCATATTCTATTTTTGGTGGTTGTTATACAGCTGCTTTTTGTGCATATAAAAGCTTTGCAAATTTACAAAGTCCACACCTAAAAGATTTATTCTCTCCTACAGAAAACGCAGAGAGAGAAACATAAACAAACAGACAGAGAGAACACAGAGATTTTTAGGTATTGCCATCCATTTATGCAGAGGGAATCTCAGACTGTCATACTTTAATTGCGTCAGTGGACTGTTTACCTGATTTGTTCACTGATTTCTTCACCTCTGCTGGGGATTCAGCTTCACCTTTAGTGAATTTTTTTGTCTTCTTTAGTACTAAGTGACGTCTGGATCTTCAGGATCTCTGCACTGAAGCAGGCATGTCATAAATGTAGCTGTCAGAAAGTCCGTGATCATGTGTTTCATCTCTGCGTGTCAGAGAACCAATTATTCTAAACTGTTATAAGGTTTGCTTAAAGTCTGTCCCAACTGAATCTGTTACACTCTGAGAGCTCAGAGCTTCCGCTGGGAGCAATCATCTCTTAATTGACTGAATCAGCTAACCTGATTGGCTGCAGCCTCGTTAGGACTCAATTAAATTAAACAGCCAGTTAATGTTAATTAGTTTGTCTGGATTAAATTCAGTTAACTCCAGCTGAGACTGAGAACAGCAGGAGTGTTTGTGCTACAGCGCAGTTAGATAATCAAATGAAATGAATACAGTGAAAGCAGTGTTTTAGTTGTATTAATAATTAAGCTCAACAAATGGAACTTAGTGTGTAAACATTGAATTTGGCTGTATGCAGCAGTCTAAACCTACTACTCTAAGAACTCATATTCATTCATATTTTCAGGATTTACAACTCAAAAGGAAGCAGGATGAAGCAAAGCAGACATTTCAAACACAGCAGTAATTCAAAGAGCTTCACACAAGCAAAACGAAAAGAATCAATGATCTGAGCTCCATTCATATGCAACACGAACAGAATTTATAACTTTCTGGTCACACTTTGTACCGTCGAGGAATTAAAAATTAAATACAAATGTACAAAGATAACAGTTGTAAAGTTGAACTATATGCAACAAGAAGAGTTGTGATATTTTTATTATTATCATTATTATTCTAATACATATGTTTATTGCAGCTGTAACAATGTAAATTACTTCGGCGTGGGAGAAATAAAGGATTATCTTGTCTTATCTTATCTTATGACTGAAATTCAGCAGGTTTCACATCTTAAATCAGGTCTAAAATGAAAGGTATGATGTTAGTGTTTGATCTCCGATACAGAAGAAACTAAGACTGCTGATGTGATAATGCTCCTCCTCCCCCAGAGCTCCACATGGACCTCACCAACTACTACGAACTCAAACACCAACCTCACAACCTGAGGCTGTTGACGGGCGGCCTGGGAGGGGCGGCGCTAGCAGGTGTTGCTGGGGCGGGGTCAGGTGTGGGCGGAGCTCCAGAGCTAGATGACCACCTGGCTCTGCCTCCGTCCTCCTGCACCTCCTCCTCCTCCTCGGTGGCGGCGGTGAGCAGACCCAGGAGTCCACTCAGAGCGGCATCCCGTCAGAGCATGGCCTCTGCTGGAGAGGCTGCTGCCGTCATGTTACCGCATCACTTCCTGGATGGAGCCCCGCCCAAAACAGCCGTGATTAGTGGAGCGGATGGGCGACAGAGCGACCATCACCTGGAGGAGCTGTACAAAGAGAGGTGAGCTGATTCACTGAAGGAGGACGTTCACATGGAACAGTTACTGAGCCAGTTGGTCTGTCAGGCCTGTACGACCGCTGTAGTTGATGCTAACAGGAAGTTAGCTTTCCAGGACCTAACAGGGTCTTTGTATCCGACTGTAGGAACCTCCTGCTGGGGCAGATCGACCGCGAGGAGAGGGAGCGCTGCTGGTACTTCAGCCAGCTGGAGGCGCTGTCACAGAGACTGGCACAGTTGCCACGCATCGACACGGTGAGAGCACACAACAACAACACACACACACACACACACACACACACAGTAAACATGTTGAATTTAAGAGATTTCCAACTTGATAATTTGTGGTTTTTGAAAAGAAATTCTTTGTTATTTTACTTTACAGTTACTTTTTTGTTTTGTTAATATATAACATTATTTATTTGGATTTTTCTTTTCCAATTCTAGTTTTAAATATTTAAAATAATTTTATTATTGCTATATTTTTTAAGTCAGTTTTTTTCCTTTACTGTTTACGTGTTTTGTTATATCTGTAAGCACTGTTTGCCCCTGTCATTGATCAAAGCGTTGCTTTGTATCAAGGGAGCTCTATAAGGATTTCTCTTTTTTTGTACCACTCCTGCCACAGACATTTTGTTTTTTCCTCTCTCTTCCTGTTTAACAGAAACATTCAGCATCGTCATTAAACCAAATGTATGTTCACAGTCCTCACCACCGCGACTGTCCATAAAATAGTATCAGAACACTTCAGTCACCACATTATAAACAACTTGTCAAACTTGCCTTTTAAACATTTCTATGGCTAATCAGTTTTTTCTTTGTCTCCCTACAGCTTCTGTTTTTTTTGTATTTATTTTATATTTTAGATAAAAACTGATTGATTTATCAGACATTTGCTGTTCACTCCACATGCCAGTAGAACCCCTAAGCAGCTCAGCAAAGTGGACAGAAAAAATGTTTCAAGAAGTTCATGACAAGTCAGGTGATGACTGAACTGAAAAAACTGAATTAAGTAAAGAATGAAACAAAGAAAAAAAAGAGAAAAAGATAATACTAGATCAGCCTATGGCTGCAACTAACAATTATGCACATTCAAAGTTTGATCATCAGTATTTTTTCAGAATATTTATTTAATATCTAAACCTTAAAATATCAGGAAGTAGTTAAAAATCAGATAATAGTCAGACGCCTTGTTTAATGCATTGAACTGCAAACAAATCACTGATGTTCAATAAATGATTTAAATTAACCAATTTACATTCAAATAATTATCTAAATTGTTTAGGGCTACAATGATTTTCATCATTAGCTATTCTGCTATTTATTTATTGATTAACTGATAAGTCATTTTGTCAATAGAATGACAATAATTTGTGAAAATTGTATGTAATAATTTCCCAGAAAATCAGAACACATCTAGACATTAGGATTACTCTGATGTGTGACTAAGAAAAGCAAAAATTACTCAGTTTACCAAAATAGATTAACTACTCAATTTATTCAGTTGTTCCAGCTTTGAAACACCTTCCAAAATGCAAGTTCAAGTGGTCATTTGTGTGCATCCCCTCTGTTTGAGTATCAAATTAAATGATGACATCTCAGTCTGACCTCGTGTGTGTGTGTGTTTGTGCTGCTGCAGTTTTCTCTGCAGATGGATCTGATCCGGCAGCAGCTGGAGTTCGAAGCTCAGCAAGTTCAGTCTGTGATGGAGGAACGCTTTGGCACCAGCGACGAGATGGTTCAGAGGACACAGGTGAGATGAAGGCCGACTTATGCTGCTGATCGGACTCTCAGATACATTTACAGAATCAGACACAGCAGCTACATTCAGTACACTTTATATTGGGTTCTGCAAAAACGAACATTTAATTTTTTGAATAATTAATAATGAAAGACTGTTTAGCACCTGTTTTGTGACAAATCTTATTGCGCATATAATGAAACACCAGCTGCCCTGCCTTTGGCAAATGAATTACACAGACAGGATGAATTGCAGCATTCAAAAAATCATTATTTAATCTGTCAAATAGAGACCTGGCCGTTTATACTAATAAATATGTATCAGCAGGATGTACTATTCTTTCTTGTTTGAATTGTTGTTTCTGTGGATGAGACGCGACGCAGACAGCTGCTGGTGGAAACAGTGCACATCTGTCTGAACTGTGTTTGTGTGTTTGTGTGTGTTGCAGATGCGTGTTGCTCGTCTGGAGCAGCTGGAGAAAGAGCTGCAGGAGGCCCGAGGGAGTCAGGAGAGTCAGCTACAGGTCAGACATACAGTACACAATAACACACTGAACGAGACACACATACAGCAGCAGACACAGGCATTGTTTCATTACAGCAGGTTTATAAACGTTTCGCTGAGCTTCAGGAGACAGAAACAGAGTGAGAGGCTGCTGAGACTCGTTGAGTCTGAAAGTTGATCTACTAGACCTGAGAAATAAAGCAATGTCGATATATTGATATATAGCAGTGAAAGACACTTGATCGATAGGAATGACAAAATTTTTTGATTGAATATTTGATAGTTTCCCTTAAATGCATCTGATGCAGACCACCATTAAAGAGCAAGAAAAGACAACATAAAGTTTGGTTACATGAGCAGACTCCCAGTATGCTCCCTCCTTGGCTCATAAGCAGCATAGCCTTCATCGCTCTTCCAGAAGCTTAAGTGCAGATCTCTTGAAGTGCGGTTGTCCATGGCCACCAAGGCCTCTCGTTATAAATTTTCCACCTGTCTGGCCCAGGATTTTCACTTTATTTGTGCATTAAAGTTGGTACTGATGCACATAGCTGAAAACTGGACACAGAGTTGTCATGGTGAAGCTAGAGGGGCTGTGATTGGTCAGTTTGGGCCATCCTCTCTGCTGCTTCACTGCAGCAGTCGTTCCCAGCCTAACTCCACCTGACACAGTGACACAGAACCATCATATCCCCACACCCAGAACGCTGGGTACAGAGGCTCTGTGAAGGTGGAGTTGAAGGTGTGGAGGTGGATCATAGTGTCCTGAGAGACACAGTAGAAGGACAGAGAACCTGCAGACCAGTTGAGGTAAACCCCGACTCTGTGGGTGAAGGGTTCAGGCGACAAGGACTTGAACCTCTTCCTGTTGTGGCATGGCGTGTAGCTGCCCTCTGAGCACTCCAGACTCCAGGACTGCTTGTTGTGTCCCAGCAAGCAGCTCGCTACATCTCCATCTCTGCAGATGTTGTTGTAGGCGACTCCAACGTCAGCACCGCCGTTCCACTCCACCTCCCAGTACACCGAGTCCAGCAGCCCCTCCCTGCACAACACCTGAGGGCAGCTCTCAAAGCGCTCCGGGTGGTCCGAGGATCGATGGCCCAACCAGACGCGAGACACCTTCCTGTTGCCATTAGTCAGATGGAGCTCTGAGTTGGCAGTGTTAGGGTCGAGCGTCAGGTAGCAGGCAACTGGAGGCAAAACAAGAACCAAAAGTAGCTTTAATGCAAAATTAAAGACAACTTTATCAAGCAAAGATTTTCACAGTTTAGCATGAAGATTCATGTCAGTAATCCCTCTATTAACATTAACATCACAAGATAACAAGATACGTAGTGATCCTCGATTTTATTTTCTATACTGGTCTTTTATTAGCAGTCTGTGCAGTATTTTCACGGTTAGCTGGTGGGTATACGTTTCAGTACCAAAACTACGCAGTACTTTCCTGGAAATGTCTTGTAATTTACAGCTTCTGGTGGAGGAAGCACTCACATCCTTTACTTCACTAAAAGTACCAATAGCACAGAGTATAATGCTCTGTTGTACAAGTAAAAATATAAAGAGTAAAAGTACTCAATGCACAAAAAGCCTTTGTTTTTCTGCAGCATTCGGCCACAAAACCTCTTAACATGTCAGTGCTCCATAAAAGGTATAATTATAAAAATGTTATTATGGACACACATTGATTAAATAGAGATAAAATCAGTAAATCTTACAATTTTTCAGTGACCACAGATCTCCTTCTGGCTGATCCCTGCAACACCAGAAACATCAAAAATGAAAATCATCACTACAACATCTCTTTTTTTAGATAATTTCATTTGCTGCAGCAGAGCAGACGTCTTCTCCAACTGCAGGTTCAACTCACCTCAGGTCGTCTCTCAGACTAAACAAAGTGATCCCAGAAGATAGCGTCTCCCAGGGAAGACTTTCTGAAGGTCCATCTTCATCTCCTGATTCCTCAGAGGAGTCTCCATTAGACTGTTCACTCTCACACCTCTGATCTGCAGGGAAACTGGCTGTGAATGAATTTAAAATTTAAACCAGTCGTACAGAGAATGTAGGCTTAGTATATGATGTTCCGTTTTCTAATAAAGGCTTTAGTTCATTTTGAAATGAACTAAAGTGTCATTGTTCTCCTCTGGTTTCAGAGGAGAACAATAAAATCTGAAGTTGAATATTATCTCCAGCACTGTCGGCGTTAAATCTACATATGAACTCTGGTTAAGTGCAGGACACTGAAGCTGATGATTTGATGTTCACTTTGTAAAAAACAAAGCAGAAGTTTAGAGTCTAACTCAAAGCTGATTGGTTGTTTTGCATGTAAACCTTCAGAACGTACCTGTCGTTGATATAATCTCCTCTCTCTTAATCGTCTCCGCTTTCTCCTCAGAAACTTTTTCATCTAGCTCACCATCCTCCAATTCATTCACCTTGTCTTTCATGTCTGTTTTCTCAGCATCAAAAGGCTCATCTGAGATATTTTCCCTAAAACCATCGTCCGCTTGTTCTTCACTGTTTCCTAAAGGTGTCTTTATAGCTTCCTCTGCTCTTTGAGGCGTCTTTAAAAGATTTCTGTCTTTCCTGAACAGACTCTTTAGGGGCTCATCAGAGGCTTTTATCTTGAAGGAGTTGGTGGAGGCAGGAAGAGTTGGTGCTTCTTTGGCAGCGTCTCGTTCCTTTGAAAGGCCGATCCCGAAGATGCTGGAGAAGTCGTCTCTAAATTGATTTAAGTCTTCTCTTAGTAGAGTCAGAGTGTCAACGCTCTTTTCCACTGGCTGGCTAGAAGTTTTAGCATCTTTTTCCTTGAACACTTTCAGCACTTCTTCCTTAAACTGACTGAGATCCTCTTTGATGAGAGTGAGTGGGCTGATTGTCCTTCTGTCCGTCTCTCTAGTCTGAAGAAAATCTTTCGCTCGAACATTGTCTGGTTTGAGTTGGATGTCTGAATGTATTTCACCATCTTTCTGATCAGTTTCTTGTAAAGGGTCATCAGTGAGACTCATTTTGATCTAAGGAGAATGTTTTGTTGTTGTGATGTCTCTTTATTTTATCACAGCAACTTCTGAGATTTTCATCAGTTTAATGTTGAGATTGCAGGCAGCACCTGTACAGTCAGACAGAAGTGCAATCAATGATGTGTAATGACTGTATAAATCATAACAACCCTGAAGAAGAGCTCACAGGACATTTCACTGAATGTAGTGTGAAGTTTCAACAAGCTAAAGTCAGATCATTTCATTGCACCATGTGGTCTGTTTTAAACACATAGATATATACAACAGTAATTAAATCTTAACCTCACAGTGTGTCAGTCCAACTCTGTTTACATTCTCACTTAAGCTACAAGACCATTCAACCCTACTGATGATGTAAATTGTTAAAAATAGCTCTCACAGATATAGTTTCATTGCTGTTAAAACAGTAGCTTTGTTGGGGACTATTTTCAGTATTTCTCTTAAATATAAAAACACAACCAAATTCACACAGTGAAATATGCTAGGTGTAAACAGCTGATTCAGTCCATAACACATACAGAAACAATAAAAGATCTAAAACCTGTGGAGGCTGGAGGCAGACCGTGTGTTCTGCTGTGTTGTTGAACCTTCCAGTTCGTGTTCAGGCTTGTTAGGAGTTCATCTGGTTTCAGCGTCAGATCCTCATAGCTGCTTCGGTTTCTTCACTCTTCACTTAAAAACCCAACAAAACGACTGAAAACCAAACCATGAATCCATCCGTGTGTCAGACCTGAGAGCTGTACTCTTCGTCTCTGCAGATTTCATACATGTCATTCAGCTGAACTGGTTTCTGGTTCGACCAGTTAGTCTCCATATTTCAGTCTGGCTGCAGAGCTGCTGATTGGCTGCTGTGTGCTGAACTTCTGCTTGCTTTCTGCTTTGAGGAACAGTGAAGGCCTCCACATGCCCAAGTCTGGGCCGGGTTCATCTCCTGACGGGCCTCAGGGGCAAAAAGCAGCGTTAGGCCCATACTGATATCCATTATAATCAAGTAGAGTCGGGCTGAACAATTCCTCCAAATATTATCAAAATTACAATATGGACAATGTGCAATACCCAAATTGCAGCTGCATTTTTTTTTGATAAATTAAAATATGTCACAACATATCATGAAGCGTTGTGGTGCTACAGAGACTCCTAAATTATGTCCTCCAGACGTAAGGGAATATGACTGTTTGGCACAAATTACAGTAAAAATCAAATCATCATTTTTTGATTTGCTTCAGTAAGAAGAAATGCAAAAATGACCATTCCCACTAAAATTGGTATTCAGATTGTGAAATCAGTATCGTGTATAGTTTAGATGCTGAACTGTATAGTTTTTTTTGCATGTCACTCAGCCCCAGTTTAGCTGAAATGAGTAGCCAGAACACAACCGAAAATAAATTGGCAGCAATATTGGTAAATTATTAGTATTTTCTAAGCAAAAATGTTTAAAATAATCGTAGCTGCTTCTCACATATGAATATCTGTTAGTTTTCAGGTTGTTTATGATAGTGAAGGCAGATATTTAGATTTTTCGCAAAGAGGTCATTAGAATTGGTTAAACTGGGCATCAGAGAGTACCAATGAGCATTTTTTGCTCTTTTCTGACATGTTAAACACTAAAAAGAACATTAATATTAAATAGAATGAAATATACAGTGCCAGTGAAATTTATTGGTTGTTGGTTTCAGCCTCACTGTTGAATGTCTGTTAATCACTTTAAATTTTGAATAACCATTTAGAAGATATCCCTTTTTTACCCATTGACCTTTTTCAGTTTCACTCATCAGTTAATCAGTGAGCTGACAAAGTATTCAGAATGTAAATCAATAAGTTTACCCCCTGATCACTCGTGTCTAAAACAGCCATTTTAACAGACTTGAAGAGCTCAGATCTGCTGCTCGTCGGCCTCCATCTCTGCAGCTTCGGCTCGTTGCTGTGCAGAGAAACCAGCATTTTTTTACCCGTCTCAGAGCTGCGCTGTGATTGGCTGTTGCCAGGCTGCAGGGTTGGCACGGAGCAAGTGTGTCTGGGATAAAGAGAGCGAGTCGGTTCGTCTTTTCTCTGCTCCGCTTCCCTCTGAGAATAACAACGAGGCCGCAGAGATGGAGGCATGGCGGTCAGAGCAGCCATTACCTTTAAAAGGGTCAGTTCACCTAAATTAAAACTAACTCAGTCTGCTCATCGGCTCTGATGGTTCAGGTTCTGTCCTGGTTTCTGTGTCCAGGTTTGGAGATTTGTGCCTCAAGCAGCAAAACAGTGAAGTTTATCTTGTGTTGCTCACAGCTTCAAAGCACGAATAGTAGTAGCATTCATGTATTTTATTTGTAGGGCATTTTTCTTACATAGGATTTATTATTTTAAAGTGGATTAAAACAGACAATAAATTTTAAAATAATAAAAGTTTAAGAAGGAATGATGAAAGGTCGCAGGGAGGTCATCAGGTAAAAATGTGTTTTCACCCTCTGAACTCAAAGCAGCGTTTTTAATCCCGTCAGATGTTTACTCACTGTGGGCTCAGTTTTTACACTATAAAGTCCTTCACCTCTATGGAAACAGCACAACCACAGCCAGAAGGAGGATTATTTATTTAACCAAAAAAAACAAAAAAGGAATCAACATTTTCCAACAACCAAGGTTTTACCAACACTGAAAAATAATCATGACTTAACATTAAGGATCAACCGATTAGCAGCCTGACCGATTATCGAAGTCGATATTTGGCACTTTTCCGATTGTTGCCATTGTTATTTTTATTTATCCATAATCGCTTTATACATGAAATGTGCTCATTTGGATCTGATGCAGCTGGCTTTCTTTCCCTACAGTCACTCTGTGGTATAAGCAATATGCCATCCCCAGCACTTTGATTGGTTACATTATAAGGCTTGCTGTGCTGCTTTGTTTGAGGCTAACACTACCTGCAGAACCGTAGCATCTTGTTAAAGTAGAATTAACTTTAACAATCTGTTATAATTGACAGACACGTCTTTCATCAGCCTGTCCAGAGTATCAACAATCAATATTGATACTGGCTCTGACTAACAGATAAGCAGTAAATAACCACATTGGCTGATCTATACTCAACAAGCTATAGAGATTTTCACAACCTCTGCAAACTCTGTATTTTTCACCACTACTCTGAACATCAACCCTAGAAGTATGTTTCACCATGCTGAATGTATCTACAACAACTTGCTCTTCTGCAAACCATTTTTGAGCCATGATGCATTTATTTCATTGGTCCAGTATGTTTTATTTTGCTCTTAGTCTTGCTTGTTGTCTCCTCTCTGCTCTGTGGAAACGCATTCATTCATTAAATGTTTCTCCTTTTAAGTATTTTACGTGTAATTTCACTTTTATTTTACTTCTTAGTGTGTCACGAATGCCATGGTAGTGAGTATTTGTCCAGTCAAACAGTACCACAAAACTAAAAAGGGCCAAAATTCATCACTGTGGAACTCCAAAGCTCATTTTAGCTGGTAAAGACACAGAATCTTTCATATAAACAGAGGATTGTGGAACCATGACTTCCAAAAGTTGACGGAAGCTCTAAAAGTCTGTATTTTTTCCAGAATCAGAAACGCTTACTGATTTGTGTTTGGTAGGTGTCACAGTGGCTGTGTGCAACATAAGAAACATGAAATCTGTCAGTCTCACCTGAATCATGTTAATACAGGAAGAACAAATGCAGTCTCTAATGTTTATACTTTGCTGATGGAGGCACTGGAGCAAAGTCTGGAGCTCCCTGAACACGTACGGTTATTTTATGTGCGTTCATTGTGGAGATTCCTGTGGAGGTGGACACCGTCTCTCACTGCAGATCAGCTTTTATCCTCTGCTGCTCGCCGTCGTCCATTTTGTCGTTACGTTGCAGATGCCGGTGTTTAATGGAGGAGGAGGAGGATTTTTGGATCAGAGCCACAGATTCAGTCTGTCCAACAGAACGACTGCAAATATTCAGGTTTCCTTTGTTAAAAGCATGAAAACACACATCAACACACACACACAGACACACACACACAGACACCTCTTTGTCTGCAGACGGTCTTTGGCTCACACACATCGCACCCCGAGGCGTTGCCATGGTTACGGGGTTGAGGTGTAGGGGGGTGAAGGCTTTGATACGAGTCTCTGAGGGTTTCAGTCTGTGAATCCAAATGAAGCCGTGTGTGTGTGTGTGTGTGTGCTTATTCCTGTACATCTATATATTTGTGAGGACCAGTGTGAGTTTTAGATGGTGATAGGAGAAACCTTCAGAAGTTTGGACATGGTTTTAGGGTTCAGGTTCAGGGTTAGAGGCTTGAGAAGTGACCATCTTACAGTCAGATTACCAGACTTGGACTGAGGCTAGTCCTAGAATAAAAGAAAATATAAATGGTGAACTCCATTAAAAAGGTTTTAGTAGCACAAGTAATAATCCATGTCCAGGAAACTGAGTCTTTTAGCTTTACATTTTAACTGTACTGTCTCTGCCTCTCTCAGACACAATATTGGTGAAATATAACTTCAAAATAGCTGCAGACATGTAGAATATTTCACACTGAATGATGTAGACATAAATCAATCACTCAAAGCAGGATATACCGTAAAAATAGAAATGTGTAGGTGTGAGCATTTCTTTCACCTCAGACACAAAACAGCTGCTGAGGAGTCAGTGAACCTGCATTGATTCAGAGTCAGTGTTGGAAACACAAACAGAAGGTGGTGGGATCAGAAGAGAACTGGGTCAGAGACACCCCCTGCATCCCAAATCACATACTTTTCCTTTTTCCTTTCAGTACATACTGCAGCTGTCCATACAGAGTTTGCACTGCTGTGTGTAGTATTATATATTTGGGGCAAACTGCTTTATTATTATACTGTGGCATAACCTTGGAGAATCTTATTCATAAATCTGCTGCAGTCTGCAATAAGAAGGGATCTGTCTGTGTGATCTCTGTGGCTCAAGCTTGTTACTTGGGAGACGCACTGTGATGTGTGAGATGTTCCCTCTGCTGCAGAGGATTGTGGGTCAGAATGGCCAAAAATGGATGTTGGTTTGCAAACTACAAAATGAGATCAGATGTAGTAGGACTGACTGGTCTTTTTGGCATTTGACATGCTACATATTAGGACATAACAAATCCTTTTCTGGCATTCTGTATAGTCTATTGGAACAAACCTCATGTCTTCTTCTCTCTGTGTGTGCAGCTGTCCGGTGCTGAGAAGCCCCCTGCTGGAGAACCAGAGAACAGCAGCTCATCAGCAGGTGCAGCTGCAGGAACAGAAGCAGCAGAGGGAGGCAGCAAGGTAACGACCAACACATCCGAGTCCATCTGCAGGAGTTCACCTCATCTCATCAGACTGAACTTTTAACTGATAACAGCTGATCGAAGTACCATCATCATGTAAACTTATTCTGATAAAACCCAACATTAAAATTCAGAATCTGGAAATGAGCAGAAAATGTGTGCTTTAGATGTCTGCTAGTTGATTTTCATGGAAGTGAAGTGAGAGCTGTGATGACCTGGAAGGAAGGAAAGGAATTTGAAAACAAACTGCTAATCTACAAACCGATCAGCGGACAGAACGGTCGTTAAAGCTGCCATATCTCCAGCAGTAGGGTTGAGTGAAGATGAGCGCAATGCTGTTTGTATTTACACCAGACCAACACAATTATAATATGTTAATCTCATATCAGTATACTTTTTAGCCACATAATCAAAATGTGTTAACATGTGATAATAAACTGAGAATATATGTTTGAAAAGAAATCGTCAAGTGTCACAGCTCCCTGAAAAAGCACATTAAAATGACACTAATTGTTGTTATATGCTGCTGCAATATGTGTAAGAAAATTATCTGAGTTGTTTGTGCTCCGAAAGGTTGCTACAAATGCAAATTTTACCAGCACAGAAATTCTTACTGTAATTCTTTATTGGTGCAGAAGATGGTATTTTTTTAAGCCACGCCAGTAGGTGGCAGCATTTTAACTGCTTTTATGAACAAGAAAAGACATATTGCACCTTTACATTCAACATTTTTATTTTAAAGTTAACCACTTTTTAAAATTGTTTTTGTCACCAACTTTGTCATTTAGGAATCAGTAGAGCAATGATTAAAATAACTTTGAGGTGGAATTTTCTTGCAAATATACTGCAAATATTACAAAACTATAAATGAAACATCGTGATTAGTTGCAAATTTCTTGCTAAGTGGAGCCGCTAAGTAAACACATGCAGAATGAGTGTCCTGGTTCTAGTTCAGTTCTGATTGCAGGATTCAGATTCTGTCCCCTCCTTACTGGTGTCCTGACAGTTACTATATCTTCAGGTGGAAGTGCATCACACTGTTAACTGTGCGCCCTCCTCAGGTGGAGATGGTGTTCTGGCTGCTGTCTATGCTGGCTAACAGAGATAAGGAGGAGATGTCCCGCACTCTGCTGGCTCTGTCCAGCTCTCAGGACAGCTGCATCGCCATGAGAAAGTCCGGCTGTGTCCCACTACTGGTCCAGATCCTGCACGAGGCTCCTGGTGGAGGTGGCGGGGAGACGGCCACGGGCAGCGCTGTGACGGGCTGCAGTCGCGAGGCCAAGTCCAGAGCCAGTGCCGCCCTCCACAATATCATCTACTCCCAGCAGGACGAGGGCCAGGCCCGCCGCGAGATGAGGGTCCTACACATGCTGGAGCAGATCCGGACCTACTGCGACAGTGGTTGGGACTGGATCGAGAGCCATGCTGGGACACCTTCACCTGGAGGAACTAAAACCACAGGTGAGCAAAGTCTCCTCACATCCTGAACAAACCTGAATAGTGTTGACAAATAATCACAGTTTGTTGTTGTGTAAACCTGCATAAAATAATTTTTGGTTTGATTCTCTTTTGTTTCTGTTGTGCAGATATCCCCGAACCTGTGGACCCTCAGATCTGTCAGGCCATGTGTGCCATCATGAAACTTTCCTTTGAAGAGGAGTATCGCCGAGCCATGAATGAACTAGGTGGGTGGGACATCAACAACCAGTTTAATTCATCACTTAAACCTTTTCTCACATTTACACAAGTACACTTCAGAGGAAATACTGAACTATATACTGCACTACATTTTTTGGACAATTTTAGTATCTGGTAGGATGAAGATTTACATATTTTCTGAAGTACAACATATTAAAAAAATAAATCAGTGGTTTCCAACCATGTTCACCATCTACTAAAATCACTGTCTAAGTGGTTGCATCAACAAAAATGATTGAGTTGTTGAAGCTGCAGAAAGCTGTGATTTTACCTCCAAACTTGTCACATGGTTTCATTTAAATAACTGAAATTATCCAAAATGTCACAAGAGAAAGTTAAACATTATAAATTTGTGTATCAGAACATTGTTTTTCCCTTTTTTCTTTTCCTTTCCTCCATTTGGTAACTAAGAAATTCAACAGTAAAATGTTACTTAATTATGTTAGCGCCAGAGAACATTTGTCTGATAATACCAAGTTATTTTACTGCAGTAGGCTTCTGAATGCAGTATTGTGAAGTTGAGGTGTTAGTGCTTTGACCTGGATAAAGGTTGGGTTTTTGTTTGCAGGCGGACTGCAGGTAGTGGCGGATCTGATCCACCTGGACCAGGACATGTACGGCATGCAGAATGACCCCATCAACATGGCTTTGCGCCGTTATGCAGGAATGGCCCTCACAAACCTCACGTTTGGGGACGTCGTCAACAAGGTACGCACAAAGCAGAGAATCACAGAGAATAATTAAGACCAGTTACCTTCAAACAGTCTGATAATGGAGCGATGAGAAAATAAGATTATATGTGAATTAAACGTCCATCCATTAGTTATACACCGCTTGATCAACGATTAAGCAGTGTGTTTTTGGACTGTGGGAGGAAGCCGGAGTACCCGGAGAAAACTCACACATGTACAAGGAGAAAAAAAATCACCAGTAATAACAGTGATGTGATCTCCAGTGTCCCTGTTTGGGAGCCACTGTTAGCCTTGGTTACCATCAACATATTGTTAGCCTCAAGGTTAGAATTAATAAGCTTCAACACAATTTTGACCACAAATGGCATTAACACTATGGTGCCCTTGTGTTAGGCATGTTGTTGACTGTGGTATAATAAGACAAACAGAACCATAAACTAGCTTTACTATGAGACTACATCACAGTGGCCTGGAGCCACAACACTGAAGAAACTAAACACACCTATGCAGTTTTTCATGTTGAAAAATGAAGTTGTAAATTCACTAGTTTATACAATGAGCATTTTGCAGATATGAGATTTGTGTTTGAGTTTTCGCTTCTGCTATTTTCGAAATGTTGCCAGCCCCACACTAACACACTCCTCCTTCAGGCCACCCTGTGTTCAAAGAAGAGCTGCCTCCAGGCTCTGGTGGCCCAGCTGGCCTCTGACAGTGAGGAGCTCCATCAGGTGGTCTCCAGCATCCTGAGGAACTTGTCCTGGAGGGCCGACATCAGCAGCAAGAGGGTCCTCAGAGACATCGGCTGTGTGTCTGCACTAATGACTTGCGCTCTGCAGGCCACCAAGGTAACTGAAACAAACCAACCCACAGACAATCATGGGTGATATCGGAGTTATTGTTATCATTGCAAATGATTACAAAATATTCTCTTCTACATCCTCACCGAGAGGCAAGCTGTTCTTTGACAAACAGAATTAAGAGGACTTTCTTGTAAACATTCTGCAATATAAAGATAAACAGCAGTGGATTTTAATTAAATTATGGGAAAAGTTTCCGGTAAATTAGCTGTACAATACAATGTCGTGGTTGAACTTATGTGTGCATTAGCTCATTTCACTGTCATCCAGGTGACCTCCTTAGTTTTAACTGACTGATGAGGACTTTTAAGCATTTATTTATAACCACTTTTGGATTTTTACTCAGCCAGAATTCACGAGTCAACCTTATTTAGTATTACTATGTCTTTGATGACTGATAACTACAGACATGCACCTGCTTTTGTTGTGTAGGAGTCGACATTGAAGAGTCTTCTGAGTGCTCTGTGGAACATGTCGGCTCACAGCATTGACAACAAAGTGGCAATCTGCTCGGTGGACGGAGCTCTGGGCTTCCTGGTCAGCACACTGACATACCGCTGCCAGACAAACTCACTTGCCATCATCGAGAGCGGCGGAGGAATCCTCAGAAATGTGTCGAGTCTGGTCGCTACACGAGAAGACTACAGGTGGGTTCTTAACAGTCACGTTAATAAGGAACTGTCCTACTGTTTGACCACAAAAGGCTATTATTTATTTAAACTACGTCCCATGGTCTCAACAAATAACAACAAATGAGCACATTACATCTTCTGAGAAAGACCATCTGAAAAAAGTCAGTAAGTGGCCCTCAGTTGAAGTAACAAGTTAGACAATAGCTTTTCCTATATTTTAAATCAAATAGGTATATGGAAGGTTCAGAGCCCTGTTAAGGTCCTGCCGAGAATTTGGCTTGCATTCTTTCCTAATTTGCTTTACATTCCATTTCCTAAATAAACACATCTGTCATGGGCTGTGTGTTCATTATTGTCAAGCAAATTTTACGTAAACTTCAGACATGTTGTAAAAGAATTGAAAAATGAAAATCGGGCTTGTTTCTAACTACCTCTTTTGAGGGATTAAAACTGGCTGCATAGTGTCATCCGAATATGGTGCTATACACTATGTTAGTCATGACTGTAATAAACAGTAGAAGAAGTATTAGCTGTATTTTGCAGATTTAAAATGAATAATGAGCAATAAATGCAACAAGAAGTTATTTCTGAAGTATCTGCAGTGTGCTTCCCTAAACTGATGTGTTAGAATTGGATCAACTCCAACTGTCCATATATATCAGAAAGAATGAAAAGCAGACTAAAAACAATACAAAAGTAGTCCTCAAAAAGTTCTCACTGTTGCCTTCAGGAAGCTCTGTAAGAAGGAAATCAGATTACACAATTTAAAAATACTTAGGTTGAGAAAAAAGCCCAGCAGTGATGCAAAGGATATATGTATTAAAATGGGCTAAATCCACAACAGTGACTACGTTAAGTAATAATTTACTTCAGTTCAATGAAAGAAAGTTATTAAAATACCTTTTGCTTTTTTTGTTACTGCACAGGCAAATCCTCAGGGACCACAACTGCCTCCAGACTCTGCTACAGCACCTGCGCTCCCACAGCCTGACCATAGTCAGTAACGCCTGCGGGACTCTCTGGAACCTCTCAGCTAGGAGTCCAAAAGACCAGGAGCTGCTGTGGGACCTTGGGGCAGTTAGCATGCTGCGCAACTTGATCCACTCTAAGCACAAGATGATAGCCATGGGCAGCGCTGCAGCTCTAAGAAACCTCCTCACCAATAGACCCTTGAAATATAAAGATGCTGCTGTCGTATCCCCTGGCTCATGTATGCCCTCGCTCTACATGAGGAAACAGAAGGCTCTGGAGGCAGAGCTGGATGCTAAACACTTAGCAGAGACCTTTGATACCCTGGAGAAACAGAGCCCCAAGCACCTGACCCTCAATAAACCGCTACGGCACATTGAGAGTCTGGCAAAGGATTACGCATCTGATTCTGGTTGCTTTGATGATGATGAGGCCCCCAATGTCTCCAGCAGCCTGGACACTGGAAGCTTCTCAATGCTGTCCATGTTTCTGACCAACTCTAACTTCCTGCAAAATCAGCCCCGCAAGAGGGACAGTGAACCTGAGAGAGATGTAGACCCGCCTCATATGGTCGACAAGAGACACGCTCCTCCTGACGATGTGGTCTCTGCTGCTGCAGAGAAGCTTGCCAAAAAGATTACCAACACGGTTGCCAAAATCGACAGGTTGGTGGAGGACATCACCATGCACACATCCTCTGAGGACAGCCTGAGCCTCAGCTCTGAGGACCACCTGGCAGACTGGCCCTATGGACTGGATGAATTCAATGAAGCCCGGGCAAAGTCTTGCTCCCCCTGTCGTCTGTCCGATACAAGCAGCTTGGCTCACAGAGAACGCCTCAACAGAGCTCACGCCCTCTTACGTCTCAAAACTGCTCATTCAAGTGTATCAACAGACAGCCTGAACAGTGGAAGCACCAGTGATGGCTACTGCGGCAGCAAAGACCAGATGCGGCCTGCCCCAAGAGCTCTAATGATGCAGCAACAGCGACCAAACCAACTTGATCTCAAGGTGGCTCATCAACAGTATCTTAATGTGGGGCCTGCTGTCCTAAATGAGACAACCCAGCAAGACATTCCAGAAAGAGACTCTGTAGACAACAAAGACTTGAAGCCTCTAGAGCTCCGCAACAGAGATGCAGAAAAGAACCAAGAGCCACCTGTACAAACACCTGTCAGTGCATCTACTAAGATGTCCTCTGATGTTAGCATGACTTCCATTAAACTGTCTCCTTCTTATCAACAAGTTCCACTTATTCAGAGTGTGGCCAAATTTGGTGTAGCAAAGACAGCCATCAATGTCCAGGCGGCCCAAGCAATGAGGAGGCAGGCATGGGTACCTACTGTGATGACTGGGGGGAGTATTACAAAGTTTTCTCCAATGACTTCCACCAGAAGTCCAACCATCGGCACCATGGAGACGGTCCAGAAGTATTCTGTTGAAAACACCCCTATCTGCTTCTCCCGCTGCAGCTCACTGTCCTCCCTCTCCTCTGGCGATGGAGCGCTGGACGGACAAAGTGAGAATGAGCTGGAGAGTGACTCATCATTAGAGATAATTGAAGTGGAAGATGGGGAAGTGGTGAAGAGAGTGGAAGAGGATGAAACCTTGGAGGATCTGAGTGACAGCCAGCTGTTGTTGACGGACTCAAAAACCTTCCCCAGCAAAGAGACAGATGCCATCGGGATACCCTGTCCTGCCAAAAGGGAGAAGGTGTTCCTGCGAGGAGCTTCACCTGCCATATTAGAAGACAGATCTCCATCCAGCTCATCTGAGAACTACATACATGAAACACCCCTGGTGATGAGTCGTTGTAGCTCTGTCAGTTCACTGGGCAGCTTTGAGTCTCCATCTATTGCCAGCTCAATCCAAAGTGATCCATGCAGTGAGATGATTGATGGAACAATAAGCCCAAGTGATCTTCCTGACAGCCCAGGACAAACTATGCCTCCTAGTCGCAGTAAAACTCCATGTTGTGTCGAGTCTAATGGACCAGAAACCCAGAGCACAGGTATAGCAGGGCAGTGGGAAAGCAGCCTGCGGAAGTTCATGGAGATTGCAGACTCCAAGGAGAGGTTCAACCTTCCTCCTGACCTGGACACCATGATCTACTTCACTGTGGAAAAGCCGACTGAAAACTTCTCTTGTGCTTCCAGCTTAAGTGCTTTGCCGCTTCATGAGCATTACATACAAAAAGATGTGGAGCTAAAATTAACTCCCCTACTCCAGCAAAACGACAAGAGTATCCCCTTCCCTGATGAAGATGAGCAGGGAATTGACAATGGGGAACGATACAGTGAAGGCAACTCAGACGATGACATTGAAATCTTAAAGGAATGCATTAACTCAGCAATGCCCTCTAAGTTCAGAAAAGTAAGGCCTTCACTTATGACCACCATCCCTCCTCATATCCTCAGTTCCCAGATCCGAAAACCAATCCATCTCCCCGTTTACATGATGCTCCCAAATGGCAAAACCCAAATGTGTCCTGGGAGGAGAATCGTCATCCCACAAAAAGACTTCAAATTCGATGATTCGTCCTTCACAGATTCAGCAGAAGGTACACCTGTCAACTTCTCTAGCACAACATCACTAAGTGATGAAACACTTCAGTATCCAGTGAAGGAGAGGGGGGCAAAGGACTGCACTGCTAAAGGCATGAATAAACAGGAACTGATTGATGATGAAGCAAAAAGGATTGAAGACTTGAGGATATTCTCACACTTCCACAAACCCAACAGGATGAACTACCCACCTGAGATACAAATGAGCCGAACAACGAAACATGTCATTCCTACTCAGAGGGTGCTGATGCAGAGCAAAGAGGTAGCTGATCGAGTGGCCAACCAAAAGAATCGTGATCAGTCTCCTCAGCAAAAGAGGCGTCAATGCCCTGTCAGGAAACTGGAGCTGCCTGTCATAAAGCAAAACACAGAAAGTAACCTCAACATGGGGTCGCAAAAAGGAATCTTTCGACAACTGACCCGTTCTTCAGAGGACAGTAATGGCTTCTATGAAGATGAAAATGAAGAAGGAACAAAACGAACAAGTAGAAAACAGATCAAGGAAGCAAGTAGAAATACACTGTCTCGAAGCATGACAAATATTGGCTGGATAGATAATTCCCAAGCAAAGGCCCGAGGATTTCACCGGATTAAACAGAATCTGATAAAGGATGAATCCCTAGCGTGTTACTCGCTTAGCTCCTCTCTTAGTTCACTCAGTGATGCTGAGTTTGATGATCATAAATCAAAAGCCCAGCAAATATGGTACAAGAACAGACACAACAAATCTCTGAATATGGTGCAACAAACAAAGCCCGTGACCATTCACTGCCAGTACGAAGAGCAAAGCTCGCCGAGCTCCGTCAGCATGGACTCAGAGGATGACCTGCTTCAGAAATGCATAACGTCTGCCATGCCCAAGCAAAGAAGGAAGATGGCTGCCAGGAAGAAGAAAGAAAATACTCAGAAACAAAAACAAAAGGTCTCAGATGGGTGGGACATGGACGAGGAAATGGATAGTGATGATATGGCATGGGATAAAGATTCAGACCTCAACAGTGTTGAATGGAGAGCCATACAGGAAGGTGCTAATTGTGTCGTCACTGGGCTGCAGGCATCAAAGTCTCAAGAGCCATCATCTGAAGAGACTGAATCAGTCCTTTCATTCATGTCAACATCCAGCTTCACGCCCAAAGAAAGAAAGTTTGCTAAAGACAAAAAGGCAAATAAACCTTTGGACTTTGCACAGCGCAAACCAGTTCCTAACCTACCTGTGGTTTTTAGAGGCAGAACGGTGATCTATACACCGAAAAAAGAGACAGCTCCATCACAAAGACCTCCTCCCAGGAAAGTACCAACTAAGACAGATACTCCAAAGAACCCAAACCTCGCTCAGCACAGATCAAAGAGCCTCCACCGACTTGGCCATCCCCAGGACACAGAGTTGTCTTTGCCAAAGAGGAGCTCTACTCCACCTCCAAGGATACCAAAAAGTTCCTCCTCTGGATCCTCACAGAGCTCCACACCATCCAAACAGTCACAGAAGAAGATAACATCCCCAACTCAGACCAATAAATCTATCCAGAAAAAGAGCACCACGCCAGCTAGTAGCCCACCGGCTAGTAGCCCACCTGAAAGGAAGGGACGCTCTCCTGTTGTGAATCAAAACGAAAAATCCCCACCACCTAAGACTCAGAAGTCACCTGTTCGAATCCCTTTTATGCAAAATTCAGTCAGACAGCCCAGACCTCTGTCACCACTGGTAACTAACCAAACAACCAGACAACCAAATCAGGCCAACGGGAAAAGGGTGGTTCCAGCTAATCGATTTGACCTGGTCAGGATGACGTCTGTCCATTCCAGTGGGGGTGAGTCAGATCGCAGTGGATTTCTGAGACAGCTGACTTTCATTAAGGAATCAAAGACGGTGCTGAGACGTGATGGCGCTGCTCGCAACACACCCGGATCTCAGAACGGATCCCCTCGCAGAGCAGTTCCTGGAGCTTCAGCCGTCTTTCTCTGCTCATCACGCTGTCAGGAATTAAAGGCTGCTGTGCAAACCCCTCGAAGGGTGCAGGTTAAAGATCCAGCATCAGCACAGCGAGTCCAGAGGTCAAACCCTGGCCTTCAGAAGCAGACTACAGGCCTGTCAAGAGCCACATCCAGTGAAAGGGACCTTTCTGCGAGACGCCCATCCAGGAGAACCAGCTCCGAAAGCCCCTGCAGGGTAGCCCAGCGAAACGGGCCTGGCAGAGTGTCTGGAGTCAGGCAGCAACAAGACAAAGACACCTTTAAGCGTCACGCCTCATCGCCAAGCATCAACATACTTAGCCGAGTGACTAGTCGTTCTTCATTGCGCTCTTCATCATCTGATTCGAGTGGTAGAGCAAAGAGCGAGGATGATACAAAGAAGAGAGGGCAGAGATCTGCATCTCGGCTAAATGACGGAGTCACCTGGAGACGCATCAGGGATGAAGATGTACCTCAGATCTTGAAAAGCACTCTGCCAGCCAATGCATTACCTCTGGTGCCTTCTCCTGATGGGGAAAAGCCAAAGCTACCAGCTCTTCCAGGAAAACTGCCAACCATTTTACTTGCATCTCGAAAAACAAGCGACGCGACAGTCCAGACGGAGGATTTTCCAAATAACAAGACCAACTCGAGCACCTCGCCAACAGTCGATGCCACTACGGTGATCTCTGAGGACGTAGCGAGATTGGCCCTCCTCAGGAAGATCAGCGCCACCTCTGGGAGTAACCTGCAGGATGGAGATTCAGAGGGCTCACTGAAGAGCACCGTCTCCACAGGAACATCAGACAGCTACGTGGGCGGAGTTGTCACTTTCCGCCAAGGATCCCCGAGCAAGGCAGCCCGGGTCACTCCATTTAACTACACCCCCAGCCCGATGGCCTGCTGCCTGCAAGACACACAATGTCAAGCAGCCCCAATCAGCGAAAAGTCGGGGGGAAAAGGCGAGTCGTAGTGCGTTTGGATGACTGCTCGACTCCTGAATAATACTCAGCACTCAGATGGACAGATGTGAAGCGTGCTGGTCCCTATACCTCGGGTATTGACCCTTTACTTACCCCATTCAAGATTTCCTCTCTGAACAATTGATCATAGCTTCCACCTCCCATTCATACAGAGTTGGATGTATGTATTGAGACATGAATGGACCACCAGATGCACTACAGAGAGAAATCTCCCATGAGAAGGAATAAGTGCATCTTTTTGTACTTTTTTTGTATTTGCCTGATAGAAATGTAGTGAAAACATAAAGACAATAATTTCAGCACATCAATCACCATCAGTTTCTGGAACACAACTGATAAAAAGAACAATCTTATGCAAACTTTTGAATGATAACTCAGCTGGACTTCCACCTGAAAAGGTACAAACTGTGGCGGACTGTTGACAAACACTGACATGTAAAGTATTTTTTACATAAAATGCATCAATGCTTTGCGCCCTTGCTTCACCACTCAGCTGAATAATATGTTTCCTGTTGCAGCCCAGTAGGTTGGGGGGACACATCTGTGATGACGCATTACTTCAGATTATTATTACTGTCCCTTTTATTCCAATTGTCAGTCTATCAACACTCAAGCTGTGGATGCCTGGTTTTACTTTCATCTGCAGGGTGACAGGATAAAATGTCTCCAGTTCAAAACTTAAAACTATAAATATAGCAATTGGCAAAAATTGACTCATTTCAGAGCCTGGTTCCATGTTCTTGGAGTCCAAAAATTAATACATTTGAAAGACTAATGCCTACCTTAATGAACTTAAGTGAGAACTGTGGATAAAGTCTATTACAAGGTTCAGCCAAAAAATATTCAAATTCCCAGTGGAGACCTGCAAAAAGCTTGTTAGCAGTTTGATTGCTATAGTGGCAAATAAAGGTGTTGCCAGTGATTACTGAGCAAATCTAAATTTGCCATGGGAATGCATAATTTCAGGCTTAACCGTAAATATTTAATGTTAGAATGTCACTATACACTCACTAAGCATTTTGTCCAACTCGTCACCTGGGTTGCCATGAGTTCTACTTCTACATCTTCGGTTTGTGTCAGCAAGGTGATAAACCTACTTGTTTATGTGTAATGTTCCACAGCGTTAACCTACACAATGAGGGAAGGTATAAAGAATCACCACCTCCCACTTTGACCTTGACAGTAGGAGCCAAATAATATTGTTTTTTCAGCCTGAGACAGATTCCAACTGATCAAGACAGATTACGGATTACTGTAGCTGATATATATTTGCAGTTAAAATGAAACTGTTGGTGTTGAAACTTGAAATAGCACAAAGTTGAACATAACATTCTCTTACTGTTTTACATTTTTAATTCGGAGGACTTTTCAACATTTTACCTTCAGTGCTGATTGGCTACAGCTTGTGACGCTAAACCAATCAGGTAGAGCTGTGGGCGGGGCATTATGTGTAGCTGTTGCCTGCATGCCAAAGTAGCACATTGTTAAAATTAATTATTTTATTGGGAATCAGTAAAAAAAAAAAAAAAAAACATAACCAGTGCCGACTATTGTTATTTAATAATTAATAATAGGTAAATCCCCGTCCATTCTAAGGTATAATATCACCTTTTTGACGATGTCAAAGATGTAACAGCTTTGTAAAAGTAGAATTTATGCCATCATGGCTGTTGTATTGGACACATTCATTTATAAAACTAATTACATGATAAATCAACATAAGTGAAATTCACCTTAAAACTGAGTGTTAACGTAAAGATGGAGATCTGAGCACTGCAGTGATCTGATACAGTTCAGATTATAAACATGAAGTTTAGCTTCATCACAAATGTTCCCTCCGTTTCCATCACAGAAAATATTATCCTGTCAGCTGACTCTGCTCTCTTCACTCTCTGCTGTGTCTTAATCAGTATTGTAAATAACATGCAGATTTACAGAAGCTTCCGGTGGGCAGAAGAAGCCTGACAGCATGCTAATATATTCACTGACTGTATACACACACCTGTTAACATTGTGGACGCTGGATCATGTGGTTATTCAGCGGTGAAATACTTTCTCAAGCCCGATGACAGCGTTACTGTATTCCTGTGCTGCACAACGATATAAAGTGTCAGCGTAGACGAACAAACACGCCTCTCTCTGGTAATTAATCTGTGTTTGCTGCTAGATTCAGGTTCTGTTTGCTGTCGAGTATTTCTAAAAGATCAGGTTGGGCTTTGAGTGGACGGGCTCGCAGGAGTTAAGTCTCTATAACGTGTTAATATCTGCTTAACTGTGTTGCTGTAAAAGTAGTGATAGGTGGAGAAGAACATAAAGACAATGAATATTCTCTGTAGTTGTACCATCACTCTTCCATGTGAGCTGGATGGAACCAAACTTCATCTATACTAAAGGGGCTGTTTATTCCTGAAAACCTTCCTCCTGTTCTCCCAAAGCATGTTTGAATAAAACCCCAGTAGCTTCTGAGCGCAGCCTTCTCAAGTCCCAACAGATATTTAAAGATCTAAAAGTGACAACACGACCAAAATCTGTCTGAGTATTAAACACTCGATTGAAAGTAGAACATCTGCGGGAAATGGAAGATGCTGAGGAGTCTCTTAAATACAGTCACTGATAGAGCTCAACACACTGCAGCTTAAGAAAACACATGCAAATTTATGGACAAATGTGCTGCAAGTAAGAAATTTGGTTGTGCTTTCTTCAGCTGCAGTAGACTGAGTCACTGACATAAACATTTATTCAACAATTAGTCATTTGGCTAAAGTTAATTAACTTTCAATCATTTTTTAATTTTAAAATGAGCAAGAGTTAATTCATTTCTGCACATTTTTTTTAGTCTCAATTTTTTCCACCACAGCAAACAGCACAGTAGTTTGTCGAGTTAAATCACATTTTTTTGTTTCTGTATGTGGGAAGTGTAGTTCTTACAGTGGAAAGGTTTCTCCTTGTCAGAAAATCCTGCAAAATCAGTCCATCAGTTAACATGAGTCATTGTTTTGAACAATAATTTAAGGCATATTTCCTGCAGAAACGTCAAAGACTTTGTGGTTCTGGCTTCTTAGGTGTAAAGAAAAAAATCAGCTGCTTGATAATGAATTGAATAATCAACAAAACAAGACATTTAATAACATCATCTTTGTTTCAGGGAAACTGTGACGGACATTTCTTGCCATTTCATAATGTAAAGTAAATGATTGAGAAAATATGTTGTATATTAATCAATCACGAATGTAAGTATTTAGCCATAGGACTGAGTCGAACGAGAACATCTGGTCTGAGCTCACAACCCACAGCTGTAGATTTAAGGTGGATTCACAATCTGCAGCTGAGTGTTTGACACAGAAAAGACAGATTTAAGGCGGAGAATCACTTTAACAGCCCCTCCAGATTAAACGTGATGAAAACTGTGAATGAGACGAGCGGAGAATTCATTAAAGACGATCCTGGAAGTTTGTCGCCATCACTGTTGACGGCTTCGTTCCCGTCCGGCTGGAGTCTGGAGCAGGAACGAGGCCGCCGAGGCGTCATGTGAAATAGGCGAAACAACAGACGTGTGTCATTATAAATGTTTTCATCCAATAAACAGTGACGTGTTTCCTTAAACTGCAGCGTCGACTCTCCTTCATACAGACACAGTGAAGACATCACCAGTCTATATGCTGGCTGTCAGTGTGCTTTTATTTTGTATTTTGTTGATTCTGAACTCCCTGATTAAATTAAATCAGGGAGTTCAGAATCAACATGGAGTTAATGCAAACAGGCACCGATTTATTGATTCGTTCATTAAAAGAGGATTTATTGGAAAGTACAGACTCCATTCCGGCTGCTCTATTTTGAGGTTCTAGTACTTTTCTTTTTGTATATAATACAAATTGAACATCTTAAAGCGTTGGATGCATTTAATTAGTTGTAGGAGCAGATATGAAATATGCTCTGTAAATTATATTGGTGTCAGTGGGTTTCACTTGTAATTAATTGATCGTCTATTTTACCTATATAAGGTAGGAACCCTTGTGGCTAGGTAGGGTTTCCAGCCGGAAGGGGACAAGTCAGTTTTTGACCGCTAAACGCCGAACGCGGAATGCTGAATGCCGAACGGCAACTTGTGAATGGGAATTTGTGCACTTTTGAGTTTTGGGGAAACCAATAAAGACACTGTGTTCAAAGCAAGTTAAAACGAGTTGGACTGTCGTTCGTTAGTTCGGTTATTAAGCGCGTCAATTCCGTTTTTATGATTCCCGGTTGGATGCTCTCAATGGCTTAAAGTATTGGCTTAGCCCCTTTAACACAAGTCAAAAACTGATTTGAAAAGTTCAGCAACGGCTGATAGGACTTTGTTGTCGCGTTTTGCTGGTGAGGACGGGAGGACAAGGGAGGCATGGTGGTGGCGGAGGCTTGGAGGAGACACCTGAGCGGATCATCATCTATTTACCTGCGTTCCTGGACCCAGCTGCGGGAGAAGAGGAGAGACGCCGGTGAGGACGCAGTTAGGTAAAGTTGGCAAGATATTCACAGATTCGGACTTCCGGCATCAATAACTTATGAGATATACGTTGTAAAAACATAAACAATGCCTCTTTCCCATCGCTGTAAGCTAGACAATGTGCTACAAGGCCAGTTTTATCAAAAGTCGCTGTCTTTCAAGCTGCAGAATAACATTGATGTCTATGAGCAGCCGGCTGTGCGACGAGTGAACAGGGACCGTCTGCAAATAGCAAAACCGCTGCAACAGCGAAGAGAGGCACTACACAAATATTCAATTACTTAACTTTTATACACTGTAGTGTCACCAAATTTACTACAGCCATCAATTGTCTCCTGCTGGTCATACTACAACTCTTGGTTTGACACTAAACACAAAATCTGAATTTTAGGGAATTTTCATTTTTTTATTATTATTTGTCATAAAATTCAATAACTTCACTCTTATACATTGTAGTGTCACCAAAATCACTGGAGCCATCAATTGGCTTCTGCTGGTCATACTACAACACTTGGTTTGATATTAAGTACAAAATTTGAATTTTAAATAATTTTTATTCGTAATAAAATCCATTAACTTCACTCTTATGTACTGTAGTGTCACCAAACTCGCTGCTGCCATCAGTTGTCTCCTGACCGTCATAGTACAACCCTTGGTTTGATATTAAATACAAAATCTGAAGCCACAGATTTGTAATGAAATCATTTCATCTCTAAACTTTGGCTCTAAAGCCACGACCTCTCAATATCTGTATTGTGGTCTCGAGTAATGTTCTGCCCACAGCTCTGTCGACTGGATACACATCAGGAGCAACAGCCAATCAACACCGAAGGACAAAAGTTCTCAGACTAAAACCTGCATTGTTAAGTTAAATGTTTCCAGTGAACCATCTGTCCACTCAGACTTTTTGTACCATCTGCTTCTCAGTGTTCTGGACAGAAGCTGACTTCACATTCAGTCTGAACACATGTCCACTTTACAAGCAACAAGGCTTTAAATTATTGATAACACGTCACTCCTCAGTTCTGCTACTTGATTTTAATTGTAGCTCTAATCAAACACTCATCTTTACAACTTGACAAACAGGACAATCTGTCTTTCTCACAGTTAAGGTTTTCCAGGAAACAAATATTGAACATCATTTCCCACTGTGGAAATGTATTTATTTTGAGATCATCAAATAAAAACTTAATGTACAAAAAAAATTAATAAAGGTTATTTTTATTTATTTATACGTTTATTTAATAGGGACAGAACAAGAAGCATTGTTACAATAACCAATGTTATTACTGTTTGTAGTAGGAGCAGCGTATGTCTATTGTATATTGTGATATTGGCATATCAAAATGTGGTCAGTACTCTGTGAAATCTATTCAGATTTTCAGTTATCAATACAGTTATCAGACAAAAAAAGGGGGTATTTCAAATGTGTTGTCAGTCTTGTTTCTTGTTTACTCTACTGATTCAAAGCACACGTTCTCTGCTGCTTCACATTAAAAGTTTCTGCCTGGTCAGTCAGCAGGAGGCTTTTATTGTGAATCAGCCATCGTCAGGACCAACCCTCACATGTGTTTCAGTCCTGAGGTTCTTCAGGCTCCACCAGAGTCTGATTCACGGTTGACTCAGGTAGAAAAGAGTTCAGTGAAATCGTCCCGACACAGAAGAAGAGAGTCTGTAAAAGCAGGAAGTGTCCAGTCAGAGTGTTTGACATTTGACCTCAGCTACATCTCTGTCCAGCTGCTCTCCAACCACCTGGAGCTCCTCCCTCTGCTGCTGCATTCGACCCTGAGCCTCTTCCAGCTTCTCGTTCAGCTCCAGGAACCGACGACACTGCTGGAACCGGAGCTCCACCTCGGTGTCAGCAGGACGGGGCGAGTCTGAGGAACAAACAGTTGGTAAATACAGGTCGACCAGCTGGGAAACCACAGGAGGACAGTCAGCAACATGGAGGTCATCAAGCGGTAAAGTGCAGGTCTGTAGCCAGTTAACTACAGATCAACAACCAGCAAACTGCAGGTCAGAAGTCGAAAAGGAACAGATCAACCATCTGGTAAAACTACAGGAAAACAATCAGTAAACTGCTGGTCAAGCCATAGGATACGCTGAAGAAATGTTCCACCCTAATGTCTGTAATAGTCTCAGGTCAACCAAATGATCAGCTTTGGGTAAAGCAGCCAGTAAACTGCAGGTAAACACTGTAAACTACAAGAGAACAGTCCGTAACATACAGGTTAGCAGCCGGTATATTATGAGTCTTCAGCCAGTAAAACATTTATTTTATTTTATAGAAAACTAAAGGAGACATTGTGCTGCCTTAATTTGAGTAACGGTCTCAGCATGGCCATGCCTATAACAACTATCCGTCTCTGTCCCTGTGCAGGTTTAGTCTGTCCAGGGCTCTGCTGCTCTGTGTGGACTCACTTTCTCCAGTCTGCTCCAGGATGCTGAACACCAGATCATCAGGAGCAGCTTTGCTGATGTCCTCCAGGATCTGGTCCACAGTGGGTGGCTCCGGCCGACTGGGCAGCACCACTCGCTTCTTACTTTTAGAGCCAAGGTTCATTCTGCTGGAGGCCGAGCTTCTCCTGAGACACAAACATGGTGCAGGCTAAAAAACTGCTTGAAGAAAAATGATTAACTGCTGTGTTTTGTTTCATTAATTAATAATGAACCTCCGCCCTATTTCCAACAGCAATATTCACCTTTGACAAGATACACCTCTTTATTTGCCTGTTTGTTTAGTATGCATTCACTCCGCACTGCTGATCCTACCTAAAACGGTGCACATGAAGACGTCTATAAAAAGTTATCCAGACTTCTGTTACTGTATCTACTACATTAAGGTTTTCTGTGTTTTTGTGGTTGTATATCTCTAACGAACATGGCTTAAAACATTTCTGAATTGCTGCGTGTTGCTCTTCAATTCGGCATAGCTCAAATCAACCAAGAGGTATCTATATTAACACAGACTAAACTTATTTAACTTGAGCTAATTCTTTCTGTCGGCGACCGTCGAGCAAACACACCGCAGACAGCAGCGCTAGCTAGCTAGCGAAATCAGGCTGAATGTGGAAATGTGTTGCAGCCCCGTGAAATATTTACAAGCCGAATCTAAAAGAGTGTCCCGTGGAGTGCTAAGGCGTAGTTGTTAGAGATATTCAAAGGCGTAATTTTGTCGGCAGGAAGTTTAGTTGTAACTCCCTAAGCTGTAAACGGATCTCGGCATTGTGTTTTAACACAACACAACCATTAGCCTTATCTGTTTTCCAGAGCTCTTACCACAGATTATCCGTCCGATTGAAACTTTCCGCTGGATCTAGGCTGCTGTTCAACTCGACTGCTGCAACTTAAACCGGACTAAAGGTCAGAAAATTGGCAAATTCTGGAGAAAACGCTGAGATTAGTTAGCAAACAAAGCTAATGGACAACTCGGCAGGTCCACTGTTCTTCTGCGTCAACGTGTCACGTCACGTCAGCACGCTGGCCACGCCCCCCTGCAGCGGCTGGCTCTCATTGTTTAAAGAAACATTGAAGAATTGATGAGTGTGTTGAAGTCGGAACTGAGACATCTGAAAAAAAGGGGGAGGTATTGCCTTTGCTTTTAATTATTAACATTACTTCGTTTTATTTTACTGCAGGTACTTTGTACTTGAATTTCCCCAAGCGGATGAATAAAATATCTATCTATCTATCTATGGTCCGTGTACGGATCTGATAATTGGATTTTCCGTTCTGAAACGGGTATTGAAAAACAAAAAACGAGTGGTTATTTGAGTTTTGTTTTAAAATACAAAAATTAAAATTGAAATACAAGGCGTTTTTCCTTTTCATGATCAAAAAGGGATATACGAAATTTTAAAAATGCTTTCATTTTCATTTTATATTTAGAATAACAAGAAAGTAAAATCAGTAAGAGACAGAAACGAAAAAGGCCAGTTTTTTTCATTTTCTGAGACCGGACGTGGTCATCAGCAAGTGTGGAGCCAAACGACAACAAGAGTCTCAGAGGGCGGAGCCAGAGAGCAGCGATTGGTCAGACCATAGATAATATAGAAGACAGCACGCTAGCGTATATCTATGGTCGGCACGTCTGGTAGCATCTCTGGCTGCTGTTGACCTTGTTTTGGGAGTAAAACACGGTAAGAAGATAAATACTTCTAACCTGTAGCGTTATTTTGTTGTACGTTAAGTCAGCGACTTGTGAAGAGTTGTGTTTTGTCGTGTTTTAGCAGTTGGTCCGGACGCGTTAGCTAGCTAAGCGGCTAAGTTAGCTAGCGGGCTAATTAACACAGGTGGCTAACTTACCGCTGAACACCTGTGTTAGTTGCTGCAGCAGCTGTCTGTCATTATTAGAAAGACCTTCTCAACCTGTATTTCTGTGCTGTGTATTTTAGCTTTTAATAAAGTTATTTTACTTTAAGGTTAACTGAAACCCGTTGAACTGCACTTAGGTTTAACATTCAGCTGGTTTGAATTAAACAGCGCTTAACTTAACATTGCGCAACATTACCTCTCTGAATCTCCATAATTTCATTAAATTCCTTCTCTCTTCCACTGCTCAAGTTCAATCCAGTGTATAAAATGACATTAATAGTGAATAAACTAACAACCAGCCATTGTATTTATTTATTACTGCATGTATTTGTAGTAAAACATGAGTTAAAACATCCTACTTTTGGATCTAGAACTGCACAAGCCGTTCATTTTCAGTCACCTGACGAGTTAAACTCCCCTTTTTATGTGAGGTTGAAGCAGAAAGTCTGAGTTAACAAAGAAGGTTGTTTATAATTTGCGATACCTGTTATCTTTGAGTTTTAGTTGAGCTGATTTACACGTAGAAACTTTGTTCAGGAAAATTTCTCAGTAGCTCAGAGGACAGGCTGCTTTTTACACAACCTTGTAAGAGAATGTCTGTCAATGCTTTCAGCAGAATTTAGGAACACAACACTTCCTAAACAGATATTTTGAGGCTGTGAGGTTGAACATTTGAGAGTAAATCAGTGTGTTTGTTTGTGGTCTTTCTGTTTCTAGGTGGAAGCTGAATTAGTGAGGATGACTCCTGCTCCTGTCATCTCTAAGCTCCTCACACATCTTTACCTGCACATGAGGAAAATCACTCCTGTAGAATGCAGGTATGTTTGTCATTATTATAAAAAGATGTTGCCTGGTGACCTGTCAGAAACTCATTATACAGAGTCAGCCAAAGTAATGTTTACACACAAAAGGAAAAGAAAAACTTGAATAAATATTTCAATACCAAATTTATTCAGACATCACAAGATTAATAAAAGTTATCGTTGGCCTCTACTAGGGGTGGTGAATTGGCCCAATTTCCTGGTTCGATTCGATTATGATTATTGAAGTCCCGATTCGATTACCAACCGATTTTCGATTATTGCCGATTATCGATTCGATTTTTGATTATTGCCGATTATTGATCTTCAATTTAACGTCAGTCAGTTGCTGAATCATTTAACTTCTCTTTTGAGTAACACCTCACAGCACCTTCAGTATTGTAGTGTAATTGTAATATCCAAATTAATTTTTGCTTTACTTTGTTTTAAATGTAATCTTTTACTGTTAAAAAATATCCACACTTGTGAATAAATGTCCAAATTCTATTTATTTATTCATTTTACTCTCCATATAACAAAGATGCAGATGCTTTGGAACTTTCTGTGGTCACAGATCAGCGTGTGATACCTTGGACCTTCATGGCAACTTAAATGGCAAAATGAAATAGGAAATACAATAAACGTTCTGTAGCTTATACACTGTAATAGAAAAAAGAGAACACAACACACTGTGTTGTGAGTAATCAAGTACTGAATCAGTGGTCTAGAACAACCAGATTTTTGCATGGTAACTTATATAGTAAAAATAAGGCAGTGATCCGCCTGACTACCCAGGAGTCGGGCTACAGTGGGCAGCTTCAGTGCTCGTTGGCAGGCGAGGTTGAGGGTGTGAGCATAACACCGGACATGAACAAAGTTGCCAAGCTGAGCAGACAGGCTCATGTTAGCGGCATTGTCGGTGACGAGAACCAGGTCGTGCTTCTCTATTCCCCACTCGTCTGCTACTGTTCTAAGAAACTCGCACATATTCTCCCCTGTGTGGCTGTCATCCATAGCTGTGGTCTGAAGCACGTAGGAAATGAGCTTCCATTCACTGCTGACATGGTGAGCCGTGATGGTCATGTATGAGATCGTAGCTCTGGATGTCCAGGCATCACAAGTTATTGCCACCCTGTGAGCAGACTTGATGGACTCTTGCACGGAAAACTTTGTCTCCTTGTAAAGATTTGGGATCGATTTATGCATGAAAAAGCTCGGGGATGGAATAACATATCTTGGCTCCAGATTGTGGACTAAATAGCGGAAGCCCGTGTTTTCCACCACGCTGTATGGTCTCATATCCTTCGCGATGAAGTAGGATATACACTGTGATTTTCTTAGCTCGCTCCGAGCAGGGTGCGAGCTTAGCCACCTGGTTTGGTGGGATGACGGGCTTCGGACGCTCGTTCTCAGCCCTGGCTGCCTCCCCTGGATGGAAGCGCGACATGTAAGCTCTCATGTTGCTAGTATTGCCACAGTACTTTAGCTTAGTGTGGCAAAGCTTGCAGACAACATAGGCTCTGTCGATATCTTGTGAGGACTTGCCATGAAAACCAAAATGTACCCACACGCTTGCTTTAAACCCAGATGCAGCTGGGTGGATTAGGTGGCTGTCGGATGTTGTGTTTTCTGTTTTCATTTTTCAGGCGTCTCAGCCGTACCTCGCTCACCTCAGTTAGCACCCAGTTAGCGCCGACACACTTGCTCGCTGGCTCAGTTACACGTGTCTTGTTATGACAGACAGTTAATAGCGCTCCACCTTGTGGTTAAATCATATATGACAGCCAGTAACAGGAGGACTCGCCTTTGTATTACAATTTGAAAAATGTAATAATCGATTTTTTGGAAATTTAAAATCGATTCATAATCGGCCATTTAATAATCGCTATTAATCGATTATCGATTTTTTTTTCACCACCCCTAGCCTCTACAATTACTAGAGGTGCTCAAAGTGGTGGCCACTGGCTTCCAGACATTTCTGTTGTGTTGTAGACGTCACTTGTTGATGCTCCATTCATGAGGGTAGCGCCATCTGTTGGGAAAACATCGTACAACAGGACACAGAGTTATCGTGATTTGATAAAACTTAGAAAGAGGTATCTATGTGTAGAAGTACTTATACAAATGAAATATTTATTAAAGTTTTTCTTTTCCTGATTTGTGTCTACATTATTCTGGCTGACTCTGACTCTGTGAACTTAATGAGAAAAAAACTGTCATTTAATTGTTGCTTTGAAAGCTTCTTTAGTGAAAACCAGCTGGTGTTCTGCTTTGAAACAAACTGCTGTTGAGGTCTGTGTTTTTAGGTTTAACCCCACAGTTTCTGAATGAACTGATAGTTTTTTTTTTCCCCTGATCAATGTGGATGTTATAATTGATGGTAACATTTACTGATCATATAATCAGCATGACAATATAACAGTATAACATTCTGACCACCTGACTAATACTGTGTTGGTCCCTTTATGCTGCTAAAACTCCTCTGACCCAGTGGTTCATCAGAACCTCTGGGGATGTCCTGTGGATTCTGTGGGTCCTGTGGGTTGCAGGGTGGGTCCTACCTAGACCAGGCTGATCCTGGACCATCCCACAGATGCTCAGTCAGATCTGGATGTGGGGAGTGTGGAACCCAGGTGAACAGCTTAGCTCTGTCGTGTTCCTCGGACCACTCCTGAGCAGTTTTAATTTGTCCTGCTGAGGGAGGCAGCTGGCATCAAGGACTGCTGCTGCCATGGAGACTAGGAGGTTGTTTGTCCTGCAGTGTTTAGGTGGTGGTACATGTCAAACATCCACATGAACGTCAAGGTTTCCCAGCAGAACGTTACATTAGAACAAGATGATGGATGTTCTCTTCAGCTGTCAGTGGTCAGAATGTTGTGGCTGATTGGTGGATCTGTCTGCCTTTACTCTGACATCCAGAGTTATACAGAAGTGTAGTATGTGTGCAGTGCAGAAGACATTTACTTTATTGTATGCAGGGTTTTTTTTTTTAAGGGAGAGCATTTTTTTTATCCACCTGAAGAAGACCTAATCTTTCCCTTCAAAGGATAGTTAATTGTTACTACGGCTTCCATAGTGGTCCCATCAGAGAAAATCATATCCATATACAGATTTTTATTAATTCCAGGTCTGGTTCAGTAAAGATTATAATAATAACTACATCAGATAATTCTTGGTCGCAGTTGGAATTTTGCAGCCTGAGAGATGGTTGAGAAGGTTTGCAGTTCTTGTTTCAGCAAAATATGTTATAATAGAAGATCTTTATTGTCATTGTACATGAAATTATCTGCAAACCAGCAAAGTGTATCAGTCTGAGGTATCTAAAAATAAATAAGTAAAGAAAAATGCTTCTAAAGCCAATAATAAACAGAATATTTTGAGGGAATATTCTAAAAAGGAAAGAAAAGCTCCATTCTCACTCCTCTCAGGATGAATTGTCATTAAAATTGACTTTAAATTTAGCTTCAACACGAGATAAAAACATTTACTTTCATTACTGATGGTGTCAAGTTTTAATAAAGTTCATGCTACTTTTATAAAATGATGAAAGTGAATAAATTGTATTTCTGTGATCTGTGTTTGATCTCTGTCTTTTCTCCTGTCATCCAGATGTTCAGAGGGAGATGATGCCACATCTGGTCCAGCTGATGGAAGGTCTTGAAGTTCTCTGACTGGCCTCGACTGAAGATGGTCGTCTCACTGGATTTAAGGTTCAGATGCTCAGTAACAAACTTCACCAATGTGCCAACAGGGAAGCTTTAGGTTTATTAAATGTTGCTATGAAGGTTTCGCTGTTTTTCTTTGTGAATGCAATGTGCTCCAACTGAAACTTGAATTAGAACTTAGAAGTAAATCCTTCCATCTGAAAGGATTTAGTTGCAATAATAATCTCATAACATTCTAATTTTTATTCCAGTCTTGGTTGGAAATAGAATCTCTGTATTGATTCAGGTAAAAACTGAACTTCACAGCATGTTGAAGCAAAACAACCAGATGAAAACTGTGATGGTGTTGGATTGTCAGACCGTAATGTTGCAGCTCAAAGCAGCTTTTCTAGCTCAGTTCATTCTGACATTCAGCTATGAATCAACACAGCAGATGGTGATCCATGCTGTGGAAGTCTCACATCTCCTGATTTAATGGAGCTGCTTTGCACTTTTTACACTGTTTATTCACCAACACTTTATTTAATAAAAGTCCCATCTAGTTTTCATGAGGAATGTGATGTTTTAATTCCTCTGTGAATAACTGCAGTCTAATGCAACAGCTGGAATTGTAACATCTGTCCTGATATTGATCATGAAGTATTGATCAGAATACTTATGGTTAGCAGTCATCCCTGAAGTTTTACATTAAAATCTCTACTTGTGTTGTGAACTTTGGTAAGAAGGAGAAACGTTACCGTTGCCATGGATACATGAGTATTAAATTCTGTCCATGTTTCCATTTTGGGAAATGCAGTCCAGTTCCAGAATGTGGAGGAATTTAGTCTCACAATCACAGACAACAAATATTATCTGAAAGTTGGGTTATTGTTGTTTATCAGCACAATACAAAAAGATTGTTAGAAATATTCCAGTTAAGACTCTAGAATATCATGATTTATGTAAATTTACCTCAATAATATGAATGTTCAGGTTAAGGTTGTACAGTGATATTTATTATGTAACTTTAGCTGATTAAAATTTATGACTCTGCACTACAATATTATTTAAATTGACATCATTATTATAATATTTAGAGTCAGACCCTACAGTATTGAGATGAAGAAATCAAATATTCTATAAAATGTAAATACACTGAACTCATTTGGATATATTTAAGTGAGACTCTACAATATTATTTGACACAAATCTATCTAAATCAAAATTTTAATAATTTTCACGCCAAACATTTACTGGACTGATTTAAATATTAAAATCACTCCTTTCTAATCCTCTGCTGTACGTTCAAACCTGAGGCCTTAAATAGAAACACACAAGTATCTGTTTGAAGGAACTTCTGCAGAGTCCTGGTTCCAGAACATGATGATAGAATTATAGACAAACTTTAACAAAAGCTGCCTGAGAGTTTACAGGTTTTTGTTAGATTTCTTCAGTAATTTAATGAGAGTTATCAGCAAAAATCAAGTGTTCATTTGATGAACTTCATTTCCTAAAACATCCAGAATTGGAGCTCATATCTTTGGCAGCTGTAAAGTTTCTGCTCCTTCAAAGTTCACAACACAATGAAGTAATTCCTAAAACACTCTCAATGCTGGAGAGTGTTTGTGATGCTGAAGCAGTGACCAGTTTTTCTGTTTCTTCTCTGGAGATGCACAATGAGGGACGTCTGCAGAGACTCAGAAAGAGTCTCACCACATCCTGACATGAGGAAAAAGACTTTATTGAAGACTACAATGAGAAAAACTATCAGACAGCAGACGGCTGCATTCAAGGTGAGCTCTGAACATTTGATCTGGAACAGGAATTCAGTAACTGCAGCATGAGCTTCATTTCAGTCTGCAGCTGCTGAATTCTTGGATGAATCATCTGGCACTAGAGAAGAAGACCATTAAACATCCATGTCAGCTGATGGAGGTCCAAGAGTCTCACCAAGCAAACAACCTACAGAGTGAAGACCTCATATCTGATTGGACAGCCTCCTATTCAGCCACATGTGTGAACAAATGCCTCTAAGCTGATTTGTTTTCTGAAATAAATCTAGTTTGAGTCCTAATCTATGCCTGTGTGTTTGCTTCTTTACACCGCTGTTAACAGTTTAGGCTGTTAGATTGTTCCAGATAAAACAAGTACAAGATTCTTCAGAGCCGTTCTACCACGAGCCTGACAGGAAGAACTCCAACAGCTACTGAATGTTCCTGTGGTCCCCTCAAGGCTACAGGAGTCCTACGAGGACGAGCCGGTCCACCTGATGGCGGCCAGTCACTGCAGTTCAAAGCCAACACCGACTACGTGGACTTCTACTGGACCACACAGAGGCCTTCAAACTGGACCAACAAGTTCACCGACTCCCCGACTCGTGGGTCTGAGGACGCCGCCGAGCCTCGGCCCAGCCGGCCTCCTGTCTGTGGGTGTTTGAGTGCTGAGAGGTTTGTGGATGCAAGTGAACGTGTCTGTGTTGAAACAGCAGCTTTTGACTCACTAACGCTGGGAAAAACCAAGAGCTCCTTTATTTGTGACTTCCACTAAAAAACTGATGAAAATAAGTTTGCCAGGGTTCTGACTGATAACAGATTATTAAATAATGAAAATAATTGTTTAAATATTCCTTTAAACAATCCTTTTAGGTCTACATTACGCTGACTTCTTGGTATATGTACAAGTATTTTGGGTGGAATATACCAATAAACTCGATGTTCAAGGGTTCTTCTGGGAGTATACCATTAAACCAACCTTTTAGGTAAATGTTCCAGGATGGGTAGAATATACCATAAGATAAACCTTTTAGGTCTACAGTGGAAGATTTTAGAGTAGAATATTACTCCAAACCATCCTTTAGGTCTACATTTAAGGTGGAATACTCCTTTACACCAAGATTTTTTTGGTCTACATCGAAGGACTTTAGGTGGAATATTCCATTAAACAAACTTTTTAAGTCAATGTTCAAGGATGTTGGGTGGAATATACCATCAGGCCAACCTCCAAGGTCTACAGAAGTGAATTTTAGGTGGAATATACCATTAAACTCACCTTTTAGGTCTACATTGGAGGATTTTAGGTGGAATTTTCTTCCAAACCGTCTTTTAGTCTACATGTAAGGATGTTTAGGATGGTATATTCTTCCAAACCAACTTCTCAGGTCTATATTTCAGGTGGAATATTCCTCCATACTAACTTTTTTGGTCTACATTGAAGGATTTTTTCTAAAACACCCTTTCGGGTCTATATTTAAGGTTTTAGGTGGAATATTCCTTTCAACCAGCCCCTCAGGTCTCTTTGAGGATTTTGGATGGAATACTCGGTTAAACCAACATTTTAGGTGCATGTCTAAGGATTTTTGGTGGAATGTTCCTTTAAGGTGGATGTGTGAGGACCTTGTAGGTGGAATACTTCCTGAAACCAACCTTTTAGGTCAACATTCAAAGATTTAAGGTGGAATATTCCTATAAACCAACCTAAATTTCATGTTTTGATAATTATCAAGTAAGAAACCTCAATCCAGACTCCTCATAATGACGTTTGAGATTTATGCTGCTGTTATTTGTTTAGTCCAGACTAAATGACAGAAATCCACAACTGTAATTTTATTTCAGGACTCGGTTATTAAATATCAAAACAATCCATGTGACTCTAAAAACTCAACAGCTTTACAAACTCTAAGATTAAACTCTCCACAAAGATCCAAAATAAGTTGGACTTCTACATGAGAGCTTTAATTATTCTTCATCTACTTCCTGAAAAGTTTGCTCAATAAAAAAAGACAAAAACTAATATTTTCAGCTGAACTAAAGACAGACTTTGTGATTTTTCTGCTCACATGTTGTGTTGTTGTAAACTTCCTCTTTCAAATAAATATCCTCCTAACCCCCTGGAAACCAGCGTTTGTCCTGTTTTTGTGTTGCTCCCCTGCGACCCTAGACAGCCGGGTCCTAATGTTTTTTGAGCAACACACCATACTATGACGTTTTTACAATGATGGTTCTACTATGAAAAAAAGGTTGACATGTTCAGGCATTGTTTGTGTGAAAACTCAGAGATTTCAGGGATCAGAAGGTGGTTTTCAACTTTCTTTGTTAACTTTCTGCTTCAACTTTAAACTAAATTTCCTTCACTAAGCCAGTCCTCTGGACTTCCAGTAAGCTGTGTTCCTATTGGCTGTCCAGGTGGCTGCTTGGTGTTATCAGGAACACCTGAGCAGCTCAGTGTCTTCCTGCTTTGTTTAGCTGCAGCCAAACATTTCCTCTGCTTCGTTCACCAGTGAACCGGGGTTTGGCTTCGTTGCTTTAGTTTGTTCTTTAGGCGTTGGCTTGCAGCTTCCAGCAGTAAATTCGGCTTTAATGTGTTTCTTGGTGTGTTTTAGGGCTTTGTACCAGATAGTTGTCTTGGTAAATGTGGTTCTTTAGCCACAGTTAGCACATGGTGCTAATGTGTGCAGTGATTAGTGGGTTTGGTGCACCTGAGTTGTGTCTTTATCTTGGCTGTAGTGAGTCTTCAGAGGTTTTTGCTCAGACACATTCTGTATTCTTGTTTGTGAATCAACGTTGGTTGTCCAGAAGGTAAGAGTTCCTGTCCTGATCCTTTGTTTAAAGAGGTTCTCTGGTAGGCTGCAAGAGACTTTAGCGTTTGGGTTGTGTTAGTTTGGTTTTTGTACGGTTTCATCTGGACGACTATCTTGAGGCCCCTCCATGTGGTTTAGTGAGGTTTTCTGCAACAGTTCTACAAAGCAACCTGCAGCAGAAGAGACTTTGAGAGTTTTTAGGAAGTTCTGGAGACCAGGCTTTAGAGCAGCAGAAACATTTGTCAGCAGTTTGAGCAGGAGAAGGTGAGCTTCAGAGTAGAAATGAGACAGAAACCTTCTTGACCCGTGTGGTGAGGTCCTGTACCAAGAGTTTGAGCAGGTTGTGAAGAGTCTGTAGTTCTTTGGTCTGAAAGCACAAGAAGAGTCGACTCATTAAAGGAGAAAACAGGAGATATTGTTGGTTCTTCTGTCATTCTGCAGTTTCCAGTTTCTTTAGACTGAATAGCAAGTTCATATTTTAAATGATTTCCCATGTGAGCCCAAGAAGACTTCAATAAACTCCCTCCATCCCCTGGACACAACATATTTTATTGCAATGTAAAATTATTTTTTTTGAATATGTTTTTGAGTTTTAATAATAGATTTAGCATAGTTTTGTCTCTTTGCTTGTTTAGTTTTGTCATCTGTGTGAAAGGTGCTAAACAAATAAAGCTGAATTGATAAACTGAATAATTGACTAACTCATGATTGTGACAACAGAAGTATTTTCATTGTGATTTAAGGGTTTCATTTTTAAGGTTGGGGTTAAAATCTTGACCGAAGAAAAAATTAAAGAAATAAAGTACATTACAAAAAAGCAATTAAATCAAAGGAAAAAACGCATTTAATACAACAAAACTTTCAAAAAGAAAATTACACATTAAATACAATTAAATTATATTAGAGAAAATATTTAATTACATAATTAAACAGAACATACAAAACATGTAATTATGAAATTAAACAAATTTTTTAAACAAAAATATTAAACATTAAAGATGAAATATTTTAAATAATTAAACATTTTAAAAATACAATTAAACAAGAAGAATATTAAAGATTTAAAAAAACACTAAACATTTAATTAGATTATTAAACCTTTAAAAAGACAAACCATTTAATTAAAAAATTTAATTTTTAATGAGAAAATTAAATCTTAAAGACAATAAAAGTTTAAATAGGAATTAAACAGAAAATACAATGAAGCATTTAAAAAGAAAAACCTTGAAGATTTAATCAGAAAATTAAACACTTGGAAAGAAAAGGAAATTTTTCAAACAAGCCGATAAAACATTTGAAAAAAACAACAATTAAACATTAAAAAGACACAACATTTCAAAATCAAATCAGACATTAGAAAAGAATAAAAGGTGAGAAAAGAGCTAAACTAAACATTTAAAAAGAATCAAACTAAAGACAAAACATTTGAAAAGACACCAGTTAGACTTTAGAAGATCAAATTAAACAGAAGAGACAATAAAACAATCAAAAAGAGCAAAAACATAAAAGTCTTAAAGTGTTTTCTAGTCTGAAATGAAAACATGAAGATGTTTCTTCAAACATTTCCTCTTTCTATGTTCTTGGTTTGATTGTGGACAGATTTACTAAGAACTCATTTCAGAAAACTCCTTTCCAGATAAAGTCTACTAGTAGTTGAAGGCATCGATCAAACTAATGTTACCTTCTGATCTCCACAAACTTTACTGTTCAGTGAAGAGAATCAAAGTTTGTTGAGGATTTGTAAAAAACCCTCAGGGGAAGGTCTGAGAAGAACTCAGATGGATGATCTAAATGTGAAATCAAGACTCATGGTCACAAGTTTTAAGGCTTCTGTTAACCAGGAGGTTCAAACTAACAGAGAACTACTCAGAAACTTTTAGGATTTCAGCCCTCAGACTGTCGAAAAGCTCAAACTAACAGAGAACTACTCAGGAACTTAGAAGATATCAGTCCTTGGACTGTCTGAAAGTTCAATCTAACAGAGAACTACTGTGGGACTTCGAAAATTTCAGCCCTCAGACTGTGTGAAAGCTCAGGTCCTGAGGACTCGGGAGGTCTGGAGGCTTTGGAAAGTCTTGGAATTGAGGGTTCCACCCTCCAACCAGTCCAACCCCCTGAGAAAAACGGTCGAGACGAGACTCGAGTCAAAAAAAACTCGAAAACGACAAAAAATAGATGATAAATGCGCAAAAAAAAGAAGAATTTGTATCTGAGCGAGTAGCTCAGGGGGATAAGAAGAGGACTACCAAGCGGTAGGTCACAGGTTCGAGACCCGCCACCGGCCTTTTCTTTCTTTGTCTTTGTCAGGATTTTGAGAAAACTTAAGAAGTGTCTGGTTTTGAACCAGCGACCTGCAGCTCCATAGGCAAATCCTTAACTCACTGAGCTACAGATCAGATAAAAAAACATAATTTCGTCGTCCCTTTGTCATCGTAGTTGCTGAAGTCACCACATGGGTGGAGCCAAGGCGGAGTCTGGGTGGAGTCAGGGCGGAGAGTAGGCGGGGGAGGTGGGTGGCGGCCTCCCCCCTCTACTCCCCCACCGCCCACCACACCTTCCCCCGCCCGACGAGTTCTTCGAGTCTCCACGAGTTCTTCGAGTCTCGACAGGTTTTCCCAAGTTTCTTGAGTTTCCACCAGGTCGGAGGCAGAACAAGTCGTCATGAAGAGGTGTTGAAGTCGGTCAGGATGGACTGACTTTTTACAGCGACTAGAAGGAAGACCACTAGAAGAGCCAGGTCTTTAACCACCATCCATGAAATCCATGGAGTCGACTCCAGAGAAATGAAGGGAGATCAACTTTTATCAACCTCCATCCACATGTTCAACTTGATATCTTTACTTGGAGATTTTTAGCACCACAAACCTTTAGTATCACACTTTATTATCCTTTATTAGGATTTTAAAGGAATCCACCAGCAGATTTAGTTTTTGTTGACAAACTTTATTCTTGTCGTCGTGGGACTGCAGTATTTAAAACTGTTCCTTCTATTTGACCTCATGTTTATTAGTTTTAGTGGAGAAAGTTATTTTGATTGTCGATTAGTCTCTGAAAAACCAAATAATAAATTGGATTAGTCAAGAGGTTTAAATTTCTTACTTTGTCATGTTTTAAATGACAAAAAAATCTAAAAATAAAGCGTCTTGAGACAATTTGACCTGTAATTGGTGTTATATAAATAAAATTGAATTAAAATTGTATGTGTCTTGTCATGTTGGAAAATACATTTCTTTGTCCATTAATGTGTTGATTGTTTTCTCCAGTAATTCACTTCTTGTTTTGGTTTATAAAATGTCAAACCCAAATAAATTGAGTTTACTGGCATAAAAACCAAAAAGATTGACATTCATGATGCAGGAATCAGGCAGTTTTTCACTTTTTATCTTAGTTCAGTCAGAAAGATAGTTGATAATGTGTGAATTGTTACAGCTTGTGAGCCGTAAAAGTTTTTAATCTTTGGGGCCGAGTGTCAAAAAACATTTAGAAACAAACATCAACAAAACACTCAAAGATTTGAACATCATTAAAGGGAAATCCAAGTTTTGCATGACAATGTCTAATTAAAGGACATTTATTTCCAACGTAAATGTGTGATATTCATCCTCTGGAGCTTTCTCTTCACATCGTCTTCCACCTGAACTGGTTTGGTCGGGAGCATGTGCAACAAACATTTGAAGAACTGCACTTTAACATCAATGAATTACACTGAAGTTTAATCTCTACATAAATGAGACTGAGTCTGGATGTGCTGCTCTGTCATTAACTCCTAAGTTTATTTTGAACAAACATCTCAGACTTTCTGAGCTTCAGCACCTACAGCAAGATATTTTAACAACAAGCAACTCAAGAGATCCAGAAGTTGGAGAGAGTTAGCTTTAGCTGAGCCAAAGAACATGTGGGACGCTAACCTAGCAAACATTTCACTTTCCTCTGTGAATTCTGAGAAATAATTTACTACTTAATGACAGAGCTGCACATCTTAACTCAGTCTCATTAAAACAGACTCTAATTCAGTGTCATCCATCCATATTAAAGTGCAGTTACCCAAAAATGTTTGTTGCATGAGCTCCAACAAAACCTGTCCAGGTAGAAGGCCACTTTGACAAACAGGAAGTGGACGATTCCAAGCAGATTTATAGAAGGGGGAACCGGACTGTACTAAGTGTGGTCGAGTATAGAGGGGTGTTTTGTGGGTTTTTAAGGCTGATAATGATTATTAGTGAGACATTTGGAGTCGATATTCATTTGCAGTAAATGAAAGTATTTAAAATCTTGAGTTAAACTTAGAAGAACACAAACTCTAACTAAAAACTTTGTTGATACGTTTTGGTTTTGTTTACAGATGTTAAGTTAAAGGAGTTTTATTCGTTACGTATAACCAATCAAATCACCCCAGAAGACAGAGCGACCACAGGTAGATAAAGGTTCAGAGCCAAAGTAGCACCATTTTTAAATGTATTTATTACCGTAAATCAGTAAAAAATAAAATACTGATAATCAGTAAATCAGTCAGCCCACAATTACTACAATTCTACAATGTATGTGTCTTTCCTTTGACTTGTTATTTGTACAATATACGATGTATATGATGGCGTTTTTTCATCCCAAAGGCTATACTATGATGTTTTCTAAGAGACATACGATGCTACTCTGTTTGTTCTGGCCCTGAGCTGCTGCACTTCTCCTCTGTTGTTTTCTGGATTGTACTCAGCTGCATGCCTTCGTCCACCCGGCCTCCGTTGACTCGTCCCGCCTGCCTTCTCTGGAGCTGAAGCTGGATTGGAACAGACCAAAGTACAGTCCAATCACGATGCCAGCTGCCTCTCAAAAGGCTCCTTCATCTGGCAGGTGGCAGCACTTCTTCTGAGGGGAAGCTGAGCTGGCACAGCAGAACTTTGGAGATGTGTTCCAGTGGTTGGTGGATGTGTGGGGAGATAGAGAGGGACCTTTGACTTGTTCAGAAAGGAAAACAGGGAACCCATTGGTAGTTTTAGTTTAGGGTGCTACTGCGGTGTGTTTTGGGGTTTTAAGAGGTGAACAGGAAGAGTTTTTTTTCGTATTGATTATCTTTTACTTGGTTCCTGGTTGGAATGCCCATCAATGTCAACGTGAAGTTCACTTTTAGTTCTGTTTATTTTTATTTTACTAACACCCATTTGCTTTTAACCCCCTCACATGTTGTGTTGTTGTAAACTTACTCTTTCAAATAAATACTCGTCCAACCCTCTGGAAACCAGCGTTTGACTGTTTTTGTGTTGCTCCTCACCTACTGAAGACAGCCGGGACAAAACAATGTTTTGTGGACCAAAGGCTTTTCTATGACGTTTTTAGAGCGACATGCTATGCTATGACTATTTTTTTGACATTTTGGATGACATACTAAACTGACATTTTTTTCCCTATTTTGGACGACATGCTAAACTATGA